>NC_088215.1:7119160-7346660 GCF_036934945.1 Oncorhynchus masou masou | reverse complement strand
TCCTTTAAAATACAGCTCAATTTATCCCTGCAGCCTAGTGACTAGTAGCTTGGTATTCCTAGTACAGTGCCATTAATATTTTGGTAATATTTTTGAGGGAGAGTGCTTCGTAGGTAAACAGTGTGTTGACATTTGAATCACGTTTGTGCTTCGTAAGTAACAGTATATTGACATTTTGAATCACGTTTTTTTTAAATGAATATATAAGAATAAAGCCGTGTAGAACTGTAGCCCTGCTACTGCACAACAGACATGTCTTCACTGAACAGAGATGAACAGAGTGGCAAGGAAATAGACAACCATGTTGTTGTGTGTAAGAGCTTAAAAGCCCTTCTGATGTGATCAGATGTTTTTCCACTGTTGATTGCCTGCATTTTAAATCGGTTTGCCTCCTGGGTCTTTGGCATATTCAGTATGACTACGTCATTTGGATCAATGCGTCACCATCATAATTATCTGAAGGTAGTGTTTTGTATGTACTTTCATTTCCCCGAAAATAACTTCCAATCAAAGTTTGTATCCTCACAAATACTCACATTTTCTCAGCTCATTATTTCCTGATATTAAATTGTCTGGAGATTGGCCCTCTACCGTTACGCTGCAAAGACTCGACTCGGCGAAACGACGTTGCCACGAGCAGCACCGTAGATATTGCGGCTGAGCGAGGTGCAAGACTTCGCCTCTCGCGCGGTCACACCCAGCGGATTTGCACAGGTTTGCTTCACGTCGTCACGGTGTGGTAGCAACGGGACCGGGAAACAGCGGAGAAGTTGAGCTTCGCGCTTCAACGCTCTTAGTTGTTGACACACTACCACTGTTTACTTAGTGCGTCAACGTCATATTGCCCAGTCTACCTTTTTAAGTAGTCTTTGATTGTCTATATAAAGCCATGGCCTTTTTACATTCTATTATAGCTGCCCCGGTGCCCCCTATTAGATGTGTTCCATCGTAGCTACAGTAACTTCAGAAAGTTTTCACACCCCTTGACCTATTCCACATTGTTATTGTGTTACGGCCTGAATTCAACATGGATGAAATGGATGTTTTCCTCCCACCCATCTATTATTATTTATTCCAAAATAAATACAAAAAATGTATAAGTTACTTAATATTCACACGCCCTGTTTTTGCAGTTTTACTTTAGGGCCTTATTGCAAACAGGGGGCATGCTTTGGGATATGTTTAGTCTGTGTACTCCCTCTCTGCTGTTCCTTCTTTTCACGCTGTCATTTGGGTTAGTATTGTGGAGTAACTAACGGCACTGTTGTTGGTCCCATCCTCAAGTTTTCTCCTATCACAGCCATTTAACACTGACCAGTTTTCTTCCTATCCCCGGGAGCCGAGTTAGGAAGGACTCCTGGATCTTTGTAGTGACTGGGTCTGTTGATACAACTTCCAAAGTGTAATTGATATCTTCACCGTGCTCAAAGGGATATCTTCTTCTTTTTTACCAAACTACCAATGGGTGCCCTTCTTTGCGAGGCATCGGGAAAACCTCCGTTTTTTTCTCTTGTTTTTTTTTTCTTTTTTTTTTGTGGTTGGATCTGTGTTTTGAAATTCACTGCTCGGCTGAGGGACCCTTTCAGATAATTGTACGTGTGGGTTACAGAGATGAGGTAGTCATTAAAAAAACGAGTATTAAACAACATTATTGCACACAGAGTGAGTTCATGCAATTTATGTGATTTGTTAGTAAATGTTTACTCCTGAGCTGACTTAGGCTTAGGCCATAACAAAGCTATTGAATACTTATTGATTTGACATTTCTAAAAAAAAAAACATAATTTCACATTAACATTATGGGTAGGACATTTTAATCCCAATTTGTAACACAACAAAATGCGGAAAAAGTCACGGGGTGTGAATACTTTCAGTATAACAGTATATCAGAACGGCGATTAGCCGAATCGGATGTGTTTATAATGTTTGGTTTGGTCCAAAAGCCTGTATACCCAGTAAATCCCCAGGAGGAGCGTAGGCGTAATGGGTTAAATCCAATTCGGAAACAGGTCAGATTTGATGATCCCAGCTCACTGTGTCCCATTACTAGGTGATGTAATGCTGTCACCTCCGTGCTCCCCACACACACACACACAACTTAACTTCCTGGTTGGTACAAGTCCCACACACACTCCAGTCACGCATCTCTCATTAACTTTGAGAGGACCACCATGTTCAAGAGTAAAACGGGCAACGATTCGCTAAAAAGAGGCATATGCAAATTGATTTTGAGCTGATTTTTTTCATGAATGTGTCTCCCATTGTGCAATGTCATCTCAAGCGTAGCCATCGGTTGCAACCGTAGATCGTTTCTGCCGTCAATCTCAATTAACAAACCAGTTTGTCCACTACTTTGCCCAGCTAAGAAAAGGATCCATTCTGATGTTCCTCCATCCAGCTGTAATGATGTTTTCCCTGTACAAACCAGTCAATCATCCCCTATAACCCTGTAACCTGATACCCCCAGAATGCTACGCTAACTGCTACGCTAATGTAGGGTTTCCCAAGCTCGGTCCTGGGGCCCGCGCTGGGTGCACGTTTTGATTTTTAGCCCTAGCGCAACACAGCTGATTCAAATCATCAAAGCCTGTTCAGCTGTGTAGTGCTAGGGCAAAAACCAAAATGTGCACCCAGCGTGGGTCCCAGGACCGAGTTTGGGAAATCCTGAGCTAACATAGCACAAGTACTGACCTGAATTTTAATTTAATTTTTTTATTTTATCTTTATTTTACTAGGCAAGTCATTTAAGAACAAATTCTTATGTTCAATGATGGCTTAGGAACAGTGGGTTAACTGCCTGTTCAGGGGCAGGACGACAGATTTGTACCTTGTCAGCTCGGGGATTTGAACTTGCAACCTTTCGATTACTAGTCCAACGCTCTAACTACTAGGCTACCCTGCCACCCCAATGGCCAAAGTGAAAGACCCAGTAAGACCCTCTGGTCAGACATACTCATTTAGAGGCCATACGGCCAAAGTCTGGGACATGTATGTCTCCCCAGTGACCATTTATGTAGTGCCTTGCATATCTGTCACAGGGGACTGTTAACACGCACCTGAATGACAAAAAGCAGGCTAATATACATTCATATTAAAAGTTAACGTTACTCTAGGCATCCTGTGAATTATCTTGTGAAGTGAAATCCTAACCCAGTCTGCAAGCGTTTTCTTTACCCATGTTAACTGACGTGACCAGAGATAAAAACAATAGAAAAAGTCCTCTGCGGGTGAACTCTCCTCCCCTCCTCTCATTCAATCCTTGGAAGGAGAGAACAAGGCAAAAGATGGAAAACAAGTGGATAATCCTTCAGGATCAGATGTGTGTGGGTGGACATGAGTAACTGCAGCTGGTGCGGCAACCCTTTCTATCTATCTATCTATCTATCTATCTCTCTCTGTCTGTGTCTCTGTCTTGCTGTGTATCTCTCTCTCTCTCTCTCTCTCTCTCTTCCTTCCCCTCTCTTTTTAACCAGCCCGGTCTGCTTCGTCAAACACACAGTGGGGACAGCAAATTAAGGGGTGTTTGCCGTGTGTGAGGGAGAAGCAGGAGACGACAATGCAATTAAAATACAAACACTCACTCAGCCACTTTTATTACGGGGCTTTAATGTAGCATCCAAAACGACTCGGAGATGGAGTGGGATGAAGGTGGGAAATTGAAGCCATTTTGAAGGGGTGTTGTGGGCCAAGGTGCCCAGTTAAATCCAACTGTAATGTGAGACAGCTGGAGAGGGTGAGACAGCTGGAGAGGGTGAGACAGCTTGGAGAGTAGAGCTGGGACGATAAACCGAAAATGATCGACACCGAACCACTTATCGCAGGTATTTGATATCTGATATCGTTCATTGCGATAAGTAGCCTGTACTAGAGAAATGTGAAGTTTGAAACTTAGCTATTATGCGGGATTGATAATAGGACAATTGATGGCTACAACCATCAAGCTAGTAATAGTAGTTTAAAGGATCATTTAAAAAAAAACTGTGGTGCACCTTAATGTTATAAACGTATCGTTCTATTTATCGTTAGCTCATCAATTCAGGCAATTTATCGAGATATGGATATTTTTCCATTTCGCCAGGCCCTAATTGGAGTGTCCAAGAGTCCCCAAGGCCAGACTGTGTCACTGTGACACAAGGCTAAGTTCCAGATATGAATCACATCGTACTTCCCCGCTTAGCTCTCGGTCACCTCTCAACAAGACACGTCGCATCGTTCCCTTTCTCTCCCTCTTCTTTCACCAAGTGTGTTCCCTTTTTGGCCGGCAGTGTAAGATTGTGTCTCGAGGGAACTGATGAGATGTTTTTTGGCTGCTTTTCGCCCAGCTTCCCTCAGCTGGAGCAGACATTTATCCCCACTTTCCTGGAGAAGAGAGCAGCGCTCCGGTTTCCAGTTTTATAAACGGCCAGGTGTTCACATCAAACGGAATTCACTGCAGAGGGGGGTAGTCTGGATGGGGTTGTCAATGCAAATCCACTTAAAATTGGACTCTCTGAAAGAGGCTCATGGCTGAAATGGAGAAAACGTCGGGGAAGTGGGATGCCACTTGACAAACTGGCAGCCTTCCAGTTTTCAGGCAAAAGGATGACTTTGCCGTTTCACACACTGTCGAATGCACAGGCAGTATGAATGAATCCATGCCGTTTGAGCACTGAGGCCTCGTCCTACTCATGGCCTATGGACAAATCAATTCAGTTGCCGCTTCGGCTGTGAGTGAGTGACAGCCACGGTTGGCATTATTCTCCAATTGAGTATGGATTATGAGTAGGGAGTGTGATGCGTGCCGCTAATGACTATCAGGTCAGGTACGTGTACTTTCAATGTGCCGTTTTTCATCAAATTACTACCAGGTGTACACACAAATGCAACTTTCAATGCACTCCGTTCCGTGATGCTGACATGCTATTAACCTCTGGCCTCCAACCACGTCACATGACAACTGGAGCTCGGTTTACTGCTCTATTGCAATGCCGTGGTCCACTATTCCTGTGGCATCTGGCATCCTCTATCCAGCAAAGGCTCCAGAAAGAGAGAACTCCCTACTGTATTTACATGTGGCCTTTAGTTTCTTCAGGAGATTGTGTGCAAGATGGGACGTGACACTTTAGTTACCGTCTCCCATATTTGTCCAAGGTCGATAATTGTGCCACCTATTGACTTTAGACATGACCCCAAAGGGACTTTCCCCCGAGCGACAGCTTGGAATGTTTTCTCGTCTATAAAACAGTAAAACGGTGCACTATTGGACAGAAAGTGACGAGCAAGAAACGGAGTTCATAGATGTGACAGGCGGTGGAATGAGTTTGTTGCGTCGAAAACAAGTGGCTGCGTCATTGACCCGACTGAGTGCAGCATGTGAATGTTGTCCCCACAGAGATGCTGTTAAAATGACTTGGTCTTCTACTTCCTAATTCTATGGTCGTAACATTATGCTTCGGAGTTTATAGGCATGTGTTACACTCTTTCATTTCGTAGCTCAACGGCAAAGTAAGCTGTAGATTAGACCTCGCCCTTTATAGGGTAACATACAGTGCATTTGGAAAGTATTCAAACCCCGTGACTTGTTCCAAATGTTGTTATGTCGCAGCCTTTATTCTAAAATGGATTACATTACATGTTTTCCTTATACACAATACCATATAATGACAAAATGAAAACAGGTTTTTTAGAAATGTATAAACAGAAATACTTTATGAACATAAGTATTCAGACCTTTTGCTTTTGAGACTTGAAATTGAGCTCAGGTGCTTCCTGTTTCCATCGATCATCCTTGAGACGTTTCGACAACGTGATCGGAGTCCACCTGCGGTACGTTCAATCGATTGGACGTGATTTTGAAAGGCACAAACCTGTCTATATAAGGTCCCACAGTTGACAGTGCATGTCAGAGCAAAAACTAAGCCATGAGGGTCGAAGAAATTATCCTTCGAGCTCCGAGACAGGATTGTGTCTCGGCACAGATCTCGAGAAGGGCCTTGGTCAAGGAGGAGCTCCAGAGTTCCTCTGTGGAGATGGAAGAATCTTCCAGAAAGACAACCATCCCTGTAGCACTCCACCAATCAGGCCTTTATGGTAAAACTCTGTTTTGCTTTGTCAAAAAGATTGACAAGATGGGAAAAAACAACAACATTTAATCCATTTTAAAATAAGGCTGTAACATAACAAAATGTGGAAAAGGTCAAGGGGTCAGAATACTTTCCGAATGCAGTGTAGATCACTTTCAAACCGCATACTGAGGAGACCATTCCCGTTTTAGGGTAAGGGCTACCATAGATTACTCCAACATGCTGTAGGTAGGGCTGTTGCGGTGACCTTATTACCACCACACCGGCAGTCATGAGTCAGGACCGCAGTCAAATTCCACGTGAACATTGAGTCACGGCAATCTCCTGTTATGCACACTGGACATGGTTTGGTAGTACCCAACTTGCTAACGACCATCAGGTCCTAATGGCCTGTTTACTCAGGGCTCTATTTGTCCCTCTAACTACTCTGACATCACTGCAAATGCAATTGAAAATCACATCAAACACTTCTCATCAAAACAGAATCCTGTTTTTAAAACTCACCTCACTGTGATCAATTTGAAGAAAGAAGTTCAACAGCTGGTTGAAACTGAGTGTAAAGGATGGGCATTGGGGATGTTGTTTCACAGCCTAACACAAGGAAATGGACAGCTTTCTTAGGTGATGATTAATTCAAAACACCCATATGCATATTAGAGCTAATATGCATAGGTTTATGAGCCCAAGCCCCCCTCCCCCCCACACACACACACACAGAAAACGGAGATAAAATGATGATTGTGAGGTTATACAATGCATAGCCTGCTGCATATTATGCATGGCAGAAAAACATAAAACTAAACGTATTTAAGTTGTCTTTGGTGCATAATTGGTCTAGCCTATAGTTGTGGCCAAAAGTTTTGAGAATGAGACAAATATACATTTTCACAAAGTCTCCTGCTTCAGTGTCTTTAGCTATTTTTGTCAGATGTTACTATGGAATACTGAAGTATAATTACAAGCATTTCATAAGTGTCAAAGGCTTTTATTGACAATTACATGAAGTTGATGCAAAGAGTCCATTTTTGCAGTGTTGACCCTTCTTATTCAAGACCTCTGAAATCCGCCCTGGCATGCTGTCAATTAACTTCTGGGACACATCCTGACTGATGAGTTTTGTTTGTCCACCCGCCTCTTGAGGATTGACCCCAAGTTCTCAATGGGATTAAGGTCTGGGGAGTTTCCTGGCCATGGACCCAAAATATCGATGTATTGTTCCCCGAGCCACTTAGTTATCACTTTTGCCTTATGGCAAGGTGCTCCATCATGCTGGAAAAGGCATTGTTCGTCACCAAACTGTTCCTGGATGGTTGGGAGAAGTTGCTCTCAGAGGATGTGTTGGTATCATTCTTTATTCATGGCTGTGTTCTTAGGCAAAATTGTCAGTGATCCCACTCCCTTGGCTGAGAAGCAACCCCACACATGAATGGTCTCAGGATGCTCTACTGTTGGCAGGACACAGGACTGATGGAAGCGCTCACCTTGTCTTCTCCGGACAAGATCTTTTCCTGATTCCCCAAACAATCAGAAAGGGGATTCATCAGAGAAAATGACTTTACCCCAGTCCTCAGCAGTCCAATCCCTGTACCTTTTGCAGAATATCAGTCTGTCCCTGATGTTTTTCAGGGAGAGCAGAGGCTCTGAAGCCTTCTTCACAATAATTGAACCGCTCTCCTTGAAGTTCTTAATGATCCGATAAATGGTTGATTTAGTAGGTGCAATCTTACTGGCAGCAATATCCATGCCTGTGAAGCCCTTTTTGTGCAAAGCAATGATGACGGCACGTGTTTCCTTGCAGGTAACCATGGTTGACAGAGGAAGAACAATGATTCCAAGAACCACCCTCCTTTTGAATCTTCCAGTCTGTTATTTGAACTCAATAAGCATGACAGAGTGCTCTCCAGCCTGGTCCTCGTCAACACTCACACCTGTGTTGACGAGAGAATCACTGACATGGTGTCAGCTGGTCCTTTTGTGGCAGGGTTGAAATGTTTTCTGGGGATTCAGTTCATTTGCATGGCAAAGAAGGACTTTGCAATTAATTGCATTCATCTGATCACTCTTCATAACATTCTGGAGTATATGCAAATTGCCATCATACAAACTGAGGCAGCAGACTTTGTGAAAATTCATATTTGTGTCATTCTCAAAACTTCTGGCCAAGACTGTATACTCCAAAATTAAACAAATTCGAGTAATCACCATCTTGTGTGGACTGTGTTATTATGCATACTTGGTGGACTGGTTTGGCTACCTTATGCTACGCTCCAACATGTCTATCCACGAGTCTGGGAGAGAACGTAGAGCCCTAGGCTCATTGATTGTCCCGGGCGATTTTGAATAGCCTAGTAATAGGGAATTTTAATAATTAATTTGGTGACACATTACCTTTTAGCTATACGGAATATCTCACCGCCATTCGTTTCCATCTCCTCCTCTCTCTCCTTTATTCATTTCTCGAGTGTGCAGAGGGGCTGAAATATGTTTCGTTGCGAAACTATGTTGCTGTCGATGTTCCCGGACAGATTTCACTTGGTTTCCTAAATTAAGCACTGGGTAGCTGCAGGAACAAAGTTTGGCGTAATGTCACCTGTCAGGCAGCGATAGCATGCTCCTCAAACAGTGGTTGATGCGTAGAGTGAAATGTGTTCTTATATATATATATTTCTCAGCTGCTTATGTTAAGCACATGCTCCGCTATAAATCCGAAGTAGCCTACCCATCATTTGATAATGAGTCATGCTAAATCAAAACTCATTTTACATATTAGTAAAGACCAAATTAAATTGATGAGAGTTTGATGGGTGAAAATATGATCACTTGATGAGAGTACAGCGTGTACTCAAGCTTTTTTTGCGACTTTATCAAATCATCAACAGCCTATAGTTGCACCATGGAACCCACATAATGCGTTGATTTCTAAGACATTCTAAGGTTTGTATCATTCACAACTAAAGTTGCCAAATAACTAAATCTAGCACAATAGGACCTTTTTCCCAAATGATCACTTTTATGCTCATGACACTTCATATGTGCGCTCGTTCCGGAATGGGAAACATATCCGTTCTATTTTATTCAGCTAACGTGAATTATATTCTTCTGACTATAAAATAATTTAATATAAAATAATGCCATGGGACTTGTTAGCTAATCTTGTCAGCTAAACGATCACGCCTACAGCCTATGGCATGGAGCATAGCCAGGTAACATACAGCATATTCTGTTCTTCAGAAATACATTTGCTTCATATCATAATGTTTCCTTAGACCTGACTAAAATAAATAATGGATGTATTGTGATGGCGTATATTCAATTGGATTTATTTTACTATTTTAAATGTAGATGTTGCAAAGGCGCACATCAGCAGCTTGTTTGCGTGGAGGCCTGGATATACTAAATGTGTTTATGTTAATTAACGGTCAATTACCGTGGGCCCGGCTTTAGTTTGCGTAACACTAAACGGCTGACACAGTTTCATGACCGCCACAGCCCTAACTGTAGGTATGAAGTAGATTTTCTACATGCAGAGCCCCATCTCAAATCTTCTTATTTACTATCTCATGATCGCTTTAATGCCGTTATCATCAACGTGTCTCCGTCTCTTTCGTCGTAATTGACTTTACTTCGATATCTTTTAACATCTTTTATTTCAGTCATTTCATTTTTACAATGGGCTGACAATATATTTCATTTCCAGCGAGGCTCAGCATACTCTGTTCTGATCCGCCCGTTTAAGACAAACAGTTATTTTTTTTATTTTTTTTATCTCGAACGTCCTGTTCTCGGTGGATATATAAAAGTGAGTCCTTATGATAATTGCCGTGATTTGACTATCCAAACTCCAGTACGAACAAGGATCTGATGAGGTGTTGCGTCTCGTAAAGCTCTGCCGTTGGCCTGATTCTAAATAGGGGCTGTTAACCCCGATATGTAAATAAATATATGGTCACGTTTGGAGATTATAACACAAAGCCAGACACACTCTACATGTAGAACTACTGCTCCAGGGAGTCTACCATGCTCTACCATACTGAACTATGATAGGCTGCAATAGTGTTTGTATGGGTGACAGATAAAGGGACACATTTTCTCTCCTTCTTCTTTTGATCTCCTACACCTGCACTTAGACCTTTTCTCTTTCTTCACTGCTCCATAAGGGCAACTCTCCTATTTGATCTTGGGCAACACTCTCCTATTTGATCTTGGGCGACACTCTCCTATTTGATCTTGGGCGACACTCTCCTATTTGATCTTGGGCGACACTCTCCTATTTGATCTTGGGCGACACTCTCCTATTTGATCTTGGGCGACACTCTCCTATTTGATCTTGGGCGACACTCTCCTATTTGATCTTGGGCGACACTCTCCTATTTGATCTTGGGCGACACTCTCCTATTTGATCTTGGGCGACACTCTCCTATTTGATCTTGGGCGACACTCTCCTATTTGATCTTGGGCGACACTCTCCTATTTGATCTTGGGCGACACTCTCCTATTTGATCTTGGGCGACACTCTCCTATTTGATCTTGGGCGACACTCTCCTATTTGATCTTGGGCGACACTCTCCTATTTGATCTTGGGGCCTCTCCTATTTGATCTTGGGGGCGACACTCTCCTATTTGATCTCCTATTTGATCTTGGGGGGGCGACACTCTCCTATTTGATCTTGGGGGCGACACTCTCCTATTTGATCTTGGGGGCGACACTCTCCTATTTGATCTTGGGCGACACTCTCCTATTTGATCTTGGGCGACACTCTCCTATTTGATCTTGGGCGACACTCTCCTATTTGATCTTGGGCAAATCTTAAGAGGTATATTACATTGGCCTGGGATCAGTTTCACAGCACGATTATCCAGGTGTTGCAGATGGCTGCTGGAGGGCTGGATACTGACCTCAGAGCCGCCCTTGATGATCCAGTGATAAGCAGGGCGAGATAAATCATGTCAGAATATAATATGGTGTCAGAAGTCTACTGGGTCATTGTAGAGGAAACAAGGAAAATAGTGAAACCAAAAGGCAAGGTGTATAATATCTATCCTTGTCTTTTCTGACGTCTGTTAGTCATCCAATCCTTTTCTCACCCACTCTCCTTTGAATCAGATTAATATACTGTGATTCTCCATGAAAACATTATTTTTTTTTGTTCATAGTGTGTACCACATCATTAATAGTGTATAAGACTGATTTTAAATTGCACCAGCGTGGCCTGGAGGACAGGGGTTGTGTATTAGCAAGGTATTGAACTGACACATGAAGGCCATGGTCTGTTGCTCTTTTGCCTCATACAAACCAATTACGGAGTGACGCACTTTTTTTTGCCCAATTACAACAAAGCTTATTGGTACGTACAGTGGAAAACCTGTTTTTGCTGCTATTACCAGTTTGGAACATAATGTCGTGTACACTTACTGTTACAAAGTCATCGTTCTATTTGTTTGTTTGTACCAGGACATATACAGTTCCTTCAGAAAGTATATACACCCCTTTTACTTTTTCAAAGAACAATTAGAAGCTGAAATGTCTTCAGTCAATAAGTATTCGACCCCTTTGTTGTGTCCTAAAAATCCATTTTCAAATGTTTCTTCCACTTTGACATCACAGAGTATTTTGAGTAGATCGTTGACCGGAAAAAAATGACAAATTCATTTGAATCCTACTTTGTAACACAACAAAATGTGGAAAAGGTTATGGGGGTGTGAATACGTTGCGAGTACGTTCTGAAGGCGCTGTACATATTATGGCGGAGTGGCACTTAGAGAGTACAGTAGATCAGTTCCAGCTAATAAAAAGTCCAACCGTAATGTAAGGTGCAGCCATTGCTGTGGCTCAGACGATCGGTCTGCATGGGATTGGACCTACTCTTGGAAGTTTTATTTCCGCCTCAAGTGTGGCTGCAGTTAATTCATTGGACAACCACTTGAGTTTTTGATCATGGGCATTGGTCCACATTGTGCCGATTGCAATCAATGCACGATCAGAGCTGGAGTTCTGAGTCTGCAGGACATGCTTTTGACAGCTTTCTTTTCTTTTCTTTTTTTTGCAGACCTTTTAACAGCACCGGTCAGTGCAAAATAGAATGAGAGGTTTGGAGATCGCGATGGTTCTATTTAGAAAAGTACCATATCCTCTCATTTTCAATTCTGTAAAATGTCCCCGTTTCAATATTAGAATAGTCCTTGCAGAAAGGATTTTGCCCTTAACCTTGTCTGTTTAATTCATTTCATTTTTGCTCCTTTCCTGTCCTCATAGAAAGATACTTTGCCAAGCCAATGCTGAAGAACATGCTTTGTATAGACAGTACAAGTTTTTTTTTTTTTCATTTAAAAAAAAAAGTTTTTAATTCAAACTAAATGACTAGCGCTGACTCATCTCATGTTATCTCATGTATCGATTTTCATATCCTGCCACGTCTGGCTCAGTTGAATAGCGTTTCCATCATTACTGTGTCTGTGGAAAAGGAACTTGAACTGTACAGGCGGGAGTTAATAACGCTGCGTTTATGTTTTGGGTACCTTTTCTGTTGCATCACCCCTCTGACCATACTGCTTATTGTACATGGTTATACTTAACTAACGGCTCACCGTGTCTCTCTTGTCTTTGCAGGACCCCAGAACCAAGCACAAGTTCAAGATCCACACCTACGGCAGCCCCACCTTCTGCGACCACTGTGGCTCTCTCCTGTACGGTCTCATCCACCAGGGGATGAAGTGTGACAGTGAGTAATGTACCCTCGTCATCCACTTAGACTGGGGATCCCGACGCACCACCTGCGACGTCAACATTTAAGCTGACACGCGGTGCACCTGGCTTGTGGCCAATCCAACCGATGATGGAACGCTGGTGTTCCACCCTTCGCTGTCGATCCCACCCACTGATGTCGTCTGGTTTGCTTGGTTAGCTAGCTAGCAGGCTACGCTGAATGAAAAATGTTGTTGTTGTTGGTCCCCGTATTTCATGAGCTGAAATCCTCTCACGAACGGTTAGTGCTGACTGCTCTTCCCATTAACAGACAGACAGATGGGAATGCCGATTGGGGCCCGTCTAAAGTGGACAGAATGCTAAATGCACTGGCAAGCCAAAGAGGATATGGAGCTCTCTCCTTATACTGAAATGTGTTCTAGTGGGCTATGATGGAGCCAGGAATGCTGTGATGAAGCTGGACCTCGCTGGTGAAAGTGGTTTCTTGATTTGAAGAGGTTTATGTTGGCTAGGTGTTAGCAACACCCGGGGAGTCAGTTCATAACATTAGCTGTTATCATTCTTTGGCAGTGTTATGATTATGTCATTATGCAAAAATGCTCCAAAACAAACCTTTTAATGTGAGAAAAATGATGACATTTCTATCACACATTTACTTACATAACTCATGTAAATTATTATGAGGTACATAATGCAGCCTTCTGGTCTAATAGTTACCTGCCTCATTCCTATGATAGGAATGTAATGCATTTTCCCAGGCAGACAAAGACAGCTTCGCCAGGGTGTTTGAATTGCCCTGCTTATTGGTTTCCTGTAAAGCACCGGCTTGGCTGTTTGTCAGCACAACGCCTAACATACGATTCCCTTAGCATTCCCTGGGCTAGCATGATGTCCATCACATTACACCACAGCTCTATTGTTGCTTCACCTTTTCTAAATGAGCCTGTCAGAACTGACGTTCTGTGTCTGACTATCATTGCCAATCGCCAGTTTGAGTAGCCTTCAAGTCACTCTGACAGCTTCCACACAACTTTATTATTATAATAATAATATATTATATTCTTACTGCTGATGGGATGCTAAAGTAATGAGAGCAGTTCAAACTATACTGAACAAAAATATAAACTCAACATGTAAAGTGTTGGTCCCCATGTTTCATGAGCTGAAATAAAAGATCCCAGAAATGTTCCACATGCACAAAAAGCTTAAAATGTTGGGCACAAATTTGTTTACATCCCTTGTTAGTGAGCATTTCTCCTTTGCCAAGACATTCCATCCACCTGACAGGTGTGGCATATCAAGAAGCTGATTAAACAGCATGATCATTACACAGGTGCACCTTGTACTGAGGACAATAAAAGGCAGCTCTGAAATGTGCAGTTTTGTCACACAACACAATGCCACAGATGTCTCAAGTTTTGAGGAAGTGTGCAATTGGCATGTTGATTGCAGGAATGTTCACCAGAGCTGATACCAGAGAATTTAATGTTAATTCCTCTACCATAAGTTGCCTCCAACCTCGTTTTAGAGAATTTGGCAGTACTTCCAACCGGCTTCACAAATGCAGACCACTTGTATGGCGTTGGGTGGTCGAGAGGGTTGCTGATGTCAACGTTGTGAACAGAGTGCCCCATGGTGGCGGTGGGGTTAAGGTATGGGCAGGCACCGAACACAATTGCATTTTACCGATGGTAATTTGAATGCACAGGGATACCGTGTCAAGATCCTGAGGCCATTGTGAGGCATATTTTTTTTTAAGGTATCTGTGACCAACAGATGCATATCTGTATTCCCAGTCATGTGAAATCCATAGAATAATGCCTAATGAATGTATTCGAATTGACTAACTTTCTTATATGAACTGGAACTCAGTAAAAATTGTTAATTGTTGCATGTTGCGTTTATATTTTTGTTCCTTATGAATACATAGCTCTGAGTCCGGCTAGCACTGGCAGGAGTATGGGGTAACGTTAAGCTAGCTGCACAGTCACATTGGCTACCAAGCAACATGAGATCATTTCTAAATTCTGGAGGCAGTGGAAACACGATTTGAGCTAGCCCACCAAGGACCAACACGGGTTGATTTCAAAGTTCCAATGGAAACAAGGCTTTAGATGTGCTCAAAGTACATTCAAACAACTTTATTGCCATCGCTCATACTGCACAATGAAGTGAAATTACAATTCTGTAATATTGCCGAATGATGATTTCCATGATTTAAAACTGCATTTCCATTTCCTGTCCATTCGTTCCAGCAGTTTCCCCTCTGAAACACACACATGATTCCAGAGATCTCTAAATATACATTATCAAAGCTTCTGCGCGGCTTTATTTATTTATTAGTACTCTTTTTCTGTCTGTCTTTCTGTGTGTCTGCATCCCTTCAGCCTGCGACATGAACGTGCACAATCAGTGTGTGATGAACGTGCCCAGCATGTGTGGGACTGACCACACCGAGAGGAGGGGACGCCTCTACCTGAAGTGTGAGGTCACAGAGGACAAGCTGCAGGTCACAGGTAGGCCTCCGGACCGGACCATCTCTCAGACGAATCTATTTCTCACTGTTTGTCCCAAATGGCACCTTATTCCTTGTATAGTGTACTACTTTTGACCAAAGCCCACGGGGATCTGATCAAAATTAGTGCACTATGAAGAGAGTAGGGTGCCATTTCATGCACATCCGTTTCCTCCTTCCCCAGTGGGGTTATGATGCGTAATGGCTGATGAGGGCTTCCTCTTACCTTTTCACAATCAGTCCCAACCATCAGTCCCCAACCACTTTAGCTGTCAGTTGCCTGTTACAGCCCCATATTGATTGATAAGAAAGAAACCACTTCTGGCCACAAATCCATTCACAGCATGGATCGCTCCCACCAGGCAGTCATCACCACTGATTCCTGGCAATCTATGTGTGTGTTCGTTCTTGTGGGTGTGTGCGCCCATGTACATGTGTGCTCCCTCTAACCTGAGCCTACATTGATTTCTATCTACACAATTGTCAATCGCATCAATAGGCCCAGGCTTTGAAAACCATTCCGTTTGTAAAAACACCCGTTTACAGTTCAATAGATGAAGTGAACTGGTTATCATACCAAATATCCCCATTGTCTGTTTTTGAGTGACAGCAGCCCAGAGACAGCATGTGGTGAGGCAACCATCACTTAACAAAAGCCTCCAGTCTGCAGCCTACAGAGACACGGGTCAATTCCCTTTGGTATTCAGCTCAATACTGTGTGTGCTTTCCAAATAGCACCCTGTTCCCTATATAGTGTGAGACCAGCGTTGAGGAAGGCGGTCTTGATCGCACTGTTGGGCCTGGACCAGCCCCGCCGAAAGCGCAGGTCCGTGTGGATCTAGAGATGGTTAAAGTCACGAAAGCAGGCAGGGGAGTTCCACCTTCTCATTCAAGAGCTTCGACTGTTTGGAGAGGAACTCCGAAGTTACTTTAGTCTGGACCGAAGCCAGTTCGATCACCTGGTTGGAGCCAGGATCGCCCAGATGGATACCAACTACCGTGAGTCCATCAGCCCAGTTGGCGATTTGCAGTTCTACAACTACAAGGGTACATATTCAGTTGTACCCTTGGCTGTAGTAGACGCAATCTACTGTTTCCGTGTTGTCGATGTTGGTGCTTATGGCGAAGGAAGTGACTGCGGGACCCTCCGGAACTCTGCAGGGGGCCAGGCACTTCAGGATGGCACCCTGGATATTCCACCACCTGCATCACTGTTCCCCACGTCTTCGTCGGCGACGAGGCCTTCCCTTTAAGACCCAACCTCATGAGGCCCTACGCTGGACGCCTGCTGCCATTGTCAAAGCCTGTAAGGATCTTTAACAAACAGACTGTCCGGTGCAAGGTTAGTTGTTGAATGCGCCTTTGGGATTCTGGCAGCCCGATGGAGATTGTATCGGGTAGTGCTAGTGCCCCCTCAAATGTCGATGCCTGCGTGAAGGCCACATGTTCTCTACAACTACCTGCGGAGGTCATTCCAGGAGCCACTCCGGATGGAGATGGGCACGCCAAGTGGTCACCTACCCTATGTCACCAGGGCAGGTGCCAACAACGCCCCCAGACAGGCACTCCAGGTGAGGGAGAAGCTGACCACCTACTTCTCATCGCCAGTAGGTGAAGTCCCATGGCAGCATGCCATGGAGTGAAAAAGCTTTAAGAGCCCCATAACACAAAGGTTATTTTAAGAACCATCCACCGTTGTCCATAAAATTGAGTTTTTTATGTATCATTGTCTCTCTTCATTTGGAAGCTATATTTAAGTGAAATTTGGGAGTAAAGACCACACCTTAACCCCTTC
This sequence comes from Oncorhynchus masou masou, assembly GCF_036934945.1. Classification (NCBI taxonomy): domain Eukaryota; kingdom Metazoa; phylum Chordata; class Actinopteri; order Salmoniformes; family Salmonidae; genus Oncorhynchus; species Oncorhynchus masou. Next base: position 7,329,585 of record NC_088215.1, on the reverse strand, counting down.
CCTCTCCCATTACACATCTGGCATGGTACACCAGGTGAGTGGGAGCACTGATTAAGGTTATACGACATACAGTCGGTATGATAACAAAGGGAAAGGGTAACCTTGGTAACCTAGGGTCCTTACAGATAGTACAGTTTACCACCATGTTCACTGGCCTGACAAAATACAGGTGGGAAAAAAAATGTTTTAAAAAATGAAGAAATAAACAGATTATTTGAATATTATTACACTTCTGAAACAACTGACTATGAACACATATTTTAATAAGTATTCAAGTACAGGAAAGAACATGACAGGCATGTGTGTTGTAAAAATGTTTTAAAAAATGACACTATTTGAAAGAGTGTGTGTGTGTGTGTGTGTGTGTGTGTGTGTGTGTGTGTGTGAAAAATAAATGTAAAAAATGAATGTGTAGCCTGTAATCTGTAAGAGAACAACAAGAGCATGTATCTTTGGCACAACTGCAGACAGATACAGGGACTACTCATAAAGCCTAGACGTAGTCGAGGAACTTCAGACATGGCCATAAAGAGCGAGAGGACAGGGCACTGGATATCTGAGGTACCAGAGAGGAGTGGAGGAGAGGTATGTGTGTCTGTCTCTGAAAAAAAGGAAATAATATGTAGCCAAAACACAGCTAAACAAACAAATGGCCCCTGGATGTCATGGACCAGTCGATGGAACACAACTTCACAAAAAGTTTCAACACCCTGGTTTTCAAGTGGTTTTAAATGAAATAAATATATTTACCTTCAGTCTCATAAGAGACCAACAAGAGCATCTGAATTCTCCGGTATATGAGTTTCAATTCTGTCAATTCAGAAATGTATGTAACACTAATAATGAATGTTATCCTAAGACTTTAGAAACAAATGACTTTATGAATTGACTGAATTTAAACGGAACTGACGTGTGTGAAAAGAAAGGTACACTGAGGGAAAAACAAAACAACAAGGTCAAAACAAATGGACATCTCTGGAAGGGAAGAGAAAAACAGACAACTCCTCTTCCTGTCCTTCCTGTGAGCTGGTCGGCTAAATGGACTCCATCTCTGGAAGGGAAGAGAAAAACAACAACCAGACAACTCCTCTTCCTGTCCTTCCTGTGAGCTGGTCGGCTAAATGGACTCCATCTCTGGAAGGGAAGAGAAAAACAACAACCAGACAACTCCTCTTCCTGTCCTTCCTGTGAGCTGGTCGGCTAAATGGACTCCATCTCTGGAAGGGAAGAGAAAAACAACAACCAGACAACTCCTCTTCCTGTCCTTCCTGTGAGCTGGTCGGCTAAATGGACTCCATCTCTGGAAGGGAAGAGAAAAACAACACATACACGCTTAACATAATATGACACCATAAAAGGTGAGATTTATGTTTACACTATACAAGCAGTATATAGCTGTTAGAGGCATAAATTGGAACAGTGTGGTAAAGTTGGTAATACGTGCTGTTTACTCATGGAATTTGTATTTCAGATCAAAAGCTGAATGTGACAGGCAAATATGTAGACAGCAAACTGTTGTTTTTAGGATATGTTCTAACCCAGAAACAACAGCTATACATTTACCTCATATTAATACTTTGATCTGAAATACCAATTAACCTACATGAGTATACTGTAAAAATGACCTACTTTACTTCACTGTCGCAACACTTAGGACACTACCTGTGATGTAAAACAAAAACAAATGTACCATTGAACTCGGCTTCGTAAAAGCAGCTGATACATTTGAACCTTGACTGCTGCTTTTCTTTGCTGAGGCAGCCTCTTCAGTGTTGGCACCAGGCTCATGGCAAAGAGGGTCTCTTCATCCTCCTTCCTGTGAGCATCAGGTTGGGCTGCATCCCTCTCGACGGCTTGGAGGAGCCTCTGCTGAAATGACTTGAGTGGATCTGGGGGCTGGTGCCTCCTCCGACGCCTGGTGTTACGTTGTTCCTCTTCGTTTCTCTCCTCATTTGTCTCCACTGCCACATCCTGTTCAACGAGGTGCTCAGTGGTCACTTCTGTGAGTTTCATAATAATCTCAGGTGGATGATGTAGACGTTGTAGAGGGTCTCACTCCACTGGTGGTGGTCATACTCATGGATGATGGAGACGTTGTAGAGGGTCTCACTCCACCGGTGATGGTCATACTCATGGATGATGTAGACGTTGTAGAGGGTCTCACTCCACCGGTGGTGGTCATACTCATGGATGATGTAGACGTTGTAGAGGGTCTCACTCCACCGGTGATGGTCATACTCATGGATGATGTAGACGTTGTAGAGGGTCTCACTCCACCGGTGATGGTCATACTCATGGATGATGTAGACGTTGTAGAGGGTCTCACTCCACCGGTGATGGTCATACTCATGGATGATGTAGACGTTGTAGAGGGTCTCACTCCACCGGTGATGGTCATACTCATGGATGATGTAGACGTTGTAGAGGGTCTCACTCCACCGGTGATGGTCATACTCATGGATGATGTAGACGTTGTAGACCTCTCTGCATCGGTGGAGGCGGTGGTCTCACTTGTAAATGACGTAGAGGGTCTTGATGCACCGGTGGCGACAACACTTGTGGATGAGGTCGTAGAGAGTCTGGCTGTAATATTGCCACTCGTTGGCCTGAAGCTGCTGACCCAGACCTCTTCTTCTCTTTCTCTGCCCTTCTCTCTCTCTGATACTTGTCCCTGAGTCCTATCCACTTCCTCCTACAGTCTTCTTCTACATAGACATGAACATGATAAGCCAAACCATTACCAAGCATAACTATAGTTATTAGATAGCTATCATGGACATGTCACCTACAGTGTTCACACACACACATGAACATGACACAAACCATTACCACATAACTAACACACACACACACACATGTCACACACACACACACACACACACACACACACACACACACACACACACACACACACACACACACTGTTATCTGACCAAATTATCAGGGGTACAGTAGTATCTACCATTACTATTATTATTTATTTGACATTCACACTCTTTCAAACATGATTATTTGGGAATGTTATCAGGGGTAGTAACGAGCATAATTTATATGACCTGCACCAGCAGGTATATTTCACTGGTCACCCCTAAAGCCAATTCCTGCTTTGGCCACATTTCATTCCAGTTCTCTGCTGCCAATGACTGGAGCGAATTGCAAAAATCACTGAAGCTGGAGACTCATATCTCCCTCACTAACTTCAAGCACCAGCTGTCGGAGCAGCTCACAGATCACTGCACCTGTACATAGCCCACCTGTAAATAGTCCATTCAACTACCTCACCCCCATACTGTTATTTATTTGTTGCTCCTTTGCACCCCAGTATCTCTACTTGCACATTCATCTTCTGCACATCTATCACTGCAGTGTTTAATTGCAAAATTGTAATTATTTCGCCACTATGGCCTATTTATTGCCTCCCTTGCACACAGTGTATATAGACTTTTTTTTTCCTTCTCTCTTTTGTTATTGACTATGTTTGTTTATGTGTAACTCTGTGTTGTTGTTTGTGTCGCACTGCTTTGCTTTATCTCGGCCAGGTCACAGTTGTAAATGAGAACTTGGTCTCAACTAGCATACCTGGTTAGATAAATGTGAAATAAAAACATTTTAAAAATGTGTCCAACCACATGTGACCATCTGCAAAAGATACCTGCATCAGTATAGTTGCCTCGCTGCGCAAAATGTTATGCAGCAGTGATGTGAAAACGCAGTCCGTGTGTTCTAAGCGTTAGATGGCTAACAAATACTAGGATGGAAGCAAATGTAAGGGATTATAACGTCATAACGAATCATGCAAAACATGTACAGTTGACAGCAATATGTTAGTTAATGTAGAGACAAACGATTATGCATATTTTTTTAATCATAAATTTCATTTTTCAAAAATCGCGATTTAGCAAGCTAGCTGACTAGCTTTATGGGTGTTGTGACATGGGTATGAAATTGTAATTCTGGTTGTTTGTTTTAGGGACACCTGAAACAACCTGCAGACCAGGCTGTCGTCTTGTGAAACAGTGGATCTAAAGAATCTAGCTAGCTACAACATTAACTGCAAATTAAATGTGCAATTTTGTATGCTTGCCTTGCTGATATTTGCCATGCAATGCTGATAGATGAATAACATAGCTAGCTATGTTCCTGCTTATTGTGCAGTGGAGGATAAAAAAATACCTGTATGCCTATGGATGTGTAGAAAGCTATCTATATACATGTAGTTATTACCATGCATGATATCCCCACATTCTAGCCTGCACATTTAATATATTCACTGATCACGTACTCTCAGTTTAGGTATGAATGTCTATGAGGTAATTTTTCAGTCATATCCAATACCAGGAGTATCAAATTATTTGTCTTTGAATGATGCTGTGTCTGCATATATGTATTACAATTATACATTTCAAAAGTGTTTACTAATCTTTGTCCTGAGACATCAATGGTTACACTGTAACTAATAGACTAGAAACAGGATTTAACTAGTTAAAGGCTAATTTCTAATTCATATATACAGAAATAAAACATTTAAAAACAGTACACTACACTTCCTATGCATGATGTTGTCGTGTCTTTACTATCATTAAATTGAAGACGTATAGTTTTTATCAAAGATTCTCTGTAATTAGTATTACGCGATTAAACCAATTAATCATGTAACTGTAATTAACTAGGAAGTCGGGGCACCAAGGAATATATTCAGATTACAAAGTTATCATTTCCTAAAATAACTTTTCAGATATTTTCATATCTGATCAATAGTCTTCTGATTAATGAATGATTTACTTTTCCTCACGTTAGTCTCATTCCAAACGACGTAAACTGTTGGTTATCTGCACGAACCCAGTCTTCACTGAGTCATCCATACATCAATTGTCTTAAATAATTTATTTATTAACTAACTAAACAATCACAGAAATGCATAAACCAAACAAACAAAGTAAATATGGTTACAAGAAATGATAGGAGAATGTGCCCTAGTGGGCTAAACCGGCATGGCGGCTTGTTAGACAAAAGGGAACTGGGGGTCAACTAAGAAGTCACTACAGAGTTAATAATTATAACAATTGAAATGCTAATCCTTTACACAAGAACGCTCACTCATTTGGGAACAATTGCAATCAATATATGTACAGTGGCGATAACAAGTATTTGATACACTGCGGATTTTGCAGGTTTTCCTACTTACAAAGCATGTAGAAGTCTATCATTTTGATCATAGGTACACTTCAACTGTGAGAGATGGAATCTAAAACAAAAATCCAGAAAATCACATTGTATGATTTTTAAATATTTCATTTGCATTTTATTACATGACATAAGTATTTGATCACCTACCAAACAGTAAGAATTCCGTCTCTCAGAAGCCCTCCTGTTCTCCACTCATTACCTGTATTAACTGCACCTGTTTGAACTAATTTACCTGTATAAAAGACACCTGTCCACACACTCAATCAAACAGACTCCAACCTCTCCACAATGGCCAAGACCAGAGAGGGTGTAAGGACATCCGGGATAAATTGTAGACCTGCACAAGGCTGGGATGGGCTACAGGACAACAGGCAAGCAGCTTGGTGAGAAGGCAACAACTGTTGGTGCAATTATTAGAAAATGGAAGACGTTCAAGATGACGGTCAATCACCATCGGGTTTAGGGCTCAATGCAAGATCTCACCTCGTGGGGCATCAATGATCATGAGGAAGGTGAGGGATCAGCCCAGAACTACATGGCAGGACCTGGTCAATGACCTGAAGAGAGCTGGGAACACAGTCTCAAAGAAAACCATTAGTAACACACTACGCCGTCATGGATTAAAATCCTGCAGCGCACGCAAGGTCCCCCTGCTCAAGCCAGCGCATGTCCAGGCCCATCTGAAGTTTGCCAATAACCATCTGGATGATCCAGAGGAGGAATGGGAGAAGGTCATGTGGTCTGAGACAAAAATAGCGCTTTTTGGTCTAAACTCCACTCGCCGTGTTTGGAGGAAGAAGAAGGATGAGTACAACCCCAAGAACACCATCCCAACCGCGAAGCAGGAAATATAATTATTTTGGTATGCTTTTCTGCAAAGGGGACAGGACGACTGCACCGTATTGAGGGGAGGATGGATGGGGCCGTGTATCGCGAGATCTTGGCCAACAACCTCCTTCCCTCAGTAAGAGCATTGAAGATGGGTCGTGGCTGGGTCTTCCAGTATGACAATGACTCGAAACACACAGCCAGGGCAAATAAGGAGTGGCTCCGTAAGAAGCATCTCAAGGTCCTGGAGTGGCCTAGCCAGTCTCCAGACCTGAACCCAATAGAAAATCTTTGGAGGGAGCTGAAAATCCGTATTGCCCAGCGACAGCCCCGAAACCTGAAGGATCTGGAGGAGTGGGCCAAAATCCTTGCTGCAGTGTGTGCAAACCTGGTCAAGAACTACAGGAAACGTATGATCTCTGTAATTGCAAACCAAGGTTTCTGTACCAAATATTAAGTTCTGCTTTTCTGATGTATCAAATACTTATGTCATGCAATAAAATGCAAATGAATTACTTAAAAATCATACCATGTGATTTTTCTGGATTTTTGTTTTAGATTCCATCTCTCACAGTTGAAGTGGACCTTTGATAAAAAATTACAGACCTCTACATGCTTTGTAAGTAGGAAAACCTGCAAATTCCGCAGTGTATCAAATACTTATACTCCCCACTGTATTAATGCTCAGTGTGTTGTCTTGGTCGCTGTTGAAAAGTTTGTTTCTTTTGTAGAATTGTTTGTCTCTCTCTCTCTCTCTCTCTCTCTCTCTCTCTCTCTCTCTCTCTGTCGTGGTTATAGTGGTTGGTTCAGAGTGACATTCATTCATGTTGTTGTAGAATGGGTGTTTCGGCGGTTGTCGTTCTTCGCGTTCAATGATGCCGAATTCCTAGCTGCAGACTAGTAAATAATATCAAAGACTTGTTCTTATTCTGTCGGTATCGATAGTCTAAGAGTTTAACCATGTGGTATGTTTTAAAGATTCAGCAGTCTGGTCTGCAACCTTTGTACTCGTAATTGAGGGAAACATGGTCTACTTAGAATTTCTCAAAGTTGGGTTTTATTCGGAATTGCAGAAACGGGGCTGTCCCAGGATGCCTGATCCGAACTGGGCTCATGGGCGGTCCTCTGATTCAGTTCAACTCAAAAGGGAATTGGAGTTTCCTTCATTAATCAGTCCAAAATCACATTACACAATTTTACAAACAGTATCATCCTCACTCATTCATCTTATACAACAATTAGATGTAAAACCTCATATCTGAGGCTATTATATAAACAGCGTTATGGTAATGTGGCCGCACCGTCTCCCATGAGCTTCCCCAAGTTGTAACAAACAGACCAGTTCGTAGCTGGATTCTTCACCGATCTTTTATACCTTCTCCGGAACATGAAATTTGTTCGGACCTCAAGTTCTGTGAGGTGGAAGACATTCCTTTGTTCTCTATGAAAATTCACTGTCTCTTATACTGTGTCAATGAGGAGATAATCTCTTCGAGGAATTTACGACCTCACTAACAACAGCAGCCTGGTTGAAGGAGCAGAGAGAGGCAGGGAGAGGGGGATGGTGCTTGCTGTACCCAAAGAGGGCAACGTCATGACAATGTATATAGTCTAAAACCGGTTCATCTCATTATCTAATGCCCTACATCTGCATTGATCTGATAAACACAGGATAGGTGTAGTTTTTTTTATGTTACCTTTATTTAACTAGGCAAATCAGTTAAGAACAAATTCTTATTTTCAATGACGGCCTAGGAACCGTGGGTTCACTGCCTTGCTCAGGGGCAGAACAACAGATTTTTACCTGGTCAGCTCAGGGATTCGATCTTGCACCCTTTCGGTTACTAGTCCAACGCTCTAACCACTAGGCTACCTGCCTCCCCAGTAGAGAATGTGAAACGCTTTATTGAAAGAAGTTCATTATCCAAGTGTTATAAATACATGCATAATAAATATTATAATTGTAATATTATAAATACAAGTTCAGTCTGTACTTCAATGCTTATCTGTTGTGCATTATGAAAACAGAAGAAGAAAGAGGTGTAAAAGACAAAGGGAAATGAGTAAAAGCAGAGGGGCAGGGAAGGCAGCATATGATTAATAAATCACAGTGCTGCCCAAATATTCTCTTTTCATCACAGTTACATTATGGGTGAGGTGGCGATGATGGGCCTGGGGGTTGGCATCCTCTCTCACATCAAAACATATCTGCAGATGAGAGACAGAGCATGTTTAAACCTTTTGCTTTTATTTTTTATTCTAACATCATTAGTCATCATAATCATCAGGAGGTGAAATGCAAAACTGACCTTGGATCATTAACTCTGGGACGACTGCATCTCTGTATTTCAATGCAAAGCATCTCTTTAAATCATACTTCCTGTTGACCTGACCAAGTGACTTCTCACCTCTGATTATGCTGTGCCCTCTGTAGCCAGTTCAGATGTGGGAGCGGTTCACCGACTCAGCTGATATAACCTAGAGGATTTAGGGAGAAAAGGAGGAAGTGGAGGAGAGAGACTGTTATTGGGGAAATGAGTTCAACAGGAATCTGTGTGTGTGTGGTCTTACCTGGTGTCCACATCACACTAAGTGGCTGCAGAGTACTTTATGCTGAAAAACATGAACGGACACTCGAGGACAAACAATATAGCGTAGTTATAGAAATAATGAAGTGTCTTACTATTCTCCATGGTTGGCCCTCTTGCCTATTCTTTGAAGGTGGAAGGAGCCACATTTATACACCTGAGCCTGAATACTGCACAACACAATCCATCAATCAAATTGATACATGAGTGTGTAGGTATGGGTTACAGGGTGTCTAATTGCTCTACATTTTTTCAATATGGGTTATTTAAAATAGCCAGTTTTGTTTTTGTACAGACATCACAACCTTACCTAAACAGCACCCTCACCTGAGAAGTAGAAACTGGGAATTGAATAACTGCAGTTGACATAGCTAAGTAAATGAAAGAATACTCTTATTGCAATGTGAATAGCTCTTAAAGAGGCTTTGGTTGTGCATAGTGTAGTCTATGGTGTTACCAGGGATCAGCCACCTCCTACTTCTTCGAAGAGGGTAAGATCTTCCGCACACAGATTGCCTCTCTTGCTGCGTTGTTGTACCCCATCCTTGAAACATCCTGCAGAGCAGCAGACTCCTCCTCTGGCACACGGCGGCGAGCTGCAGATCCCCTCCTGGTCCTCGTGTCCATCCTCATGAAGTTATACAGGACACAGGTAGCCTTCACACACCTGAATTCCTCCAGGAGGCAGTCCCAGATGACCCTGGTCACCCAACCTTGCAGTGCCCTACACGTTAACTGTAGGCAATTGTTTTGAAGGAATCTCCAGTTACAAGGTATCTGTGGGAATATGGAAGATAATGTAATTATTAGACTGTTACATCACCAGGTCATTGTGGATTACTGAAGTATAATATCCCTGATAACAAATCATGATAACATTGGATTGATAGATGCATGGACACACATATGTATGTGTAGCATGTGACAATAACAGGATCATATCAAGGATGGCATCACAAATGAATACATAAATACCACTTGAAGCTTGATGAGTTGATCATTTGAATCAGCTGTGCGGTGCTGAGGCAAAAACAAAAATGTACACCCCTTTGATTTCCCAGGACTGAGAACCACTGGTCTTCATTTGGGATCTCTTCATATGTACACTGGCTTTCATAGCTCTCTTTATCTGAGGACAGAAAACCTCACAAATTACACTGCACTGAATATTATGCTATTATCTCCGTCCTCACTTCTAGGGACAGGAACTGCACAAAAGTACCTGCCCTTTCCAGAATAGCCTCCTCTCTCACTGACAGTTGGGACTGCTATCCTTCCACCCTCCTCCATGGCTGTTAGCTAGCTACCTACAAATGCATTTGGAGTTTGTTTTTTTACAGTGATAAATATATCAAGATAGCTAGCTAATATGAAGTTAGGTAGCTGGTGAAATGTAATTCACTTAGCTAGCTATCTGTACAGTATGTGAAGTTGGCTAGATAGTTAGCTAGCCAACTAGCTAGCTCATTTTGCAGCACATTTGAGTTAGCCTGCGCTGTAGCTAGTAAGCTAATAATACATTTTTTTTTTACATTTACGAAATGTATTTACTTACTTGAATAGGTTCTCCCAGCCATGTGGACAATTGGAAACAGGGCAGCAAAGTTTGTTTGTCACCAGATTGTTTCAGATTATATTACTATTGAACTATGTACCCATTTAATAACCAGAACCTTAATACAAACTTGCTATGCTGAATAATTGACGCACAATCAAACGTTAACTGCTAACCCACAAGCGAGTCACAATTGGCGGCACACGGCAATTTACCATTATCTAGTGTACATGCACCGTTAGGCCTACTTGTAACTTTATATACTTCGGTGGCTTGAGACTGCTAGCTAACAGTAAACGGACAGGAGGGAGTATGCCAGACCCCCCAAAGAGGCATAGCCCCCCTATCCATGAATCTCTAGTGACGTCCCTTCCCAGGGTTATATCTGTGTGGGCTTAGTCAGAAACGGGTCTCTCTTTTACATGTATTTATTAAGTCACAACTCGTTGCTCATGTCTTTCTGTGTGTGTGTGTGTGTGTGTGTGTGTGTTTTAACTGTTGGTTCTGCATCGGATGATTTCAGTCAGGCATAGAATGGACAACACCAAAGGTGGTCCAATCAGGCAATATGCTTAGTGCTACTGCATAAAGTGGTACCACATTTTACTTCAAGGCCAAACTATTGATACTTCTGAATAACGTTGTGCAGTGGTTAAAAACTGTATTTTTAGTGTTTCTTTGATATGGGATGTTGTAGGAAACAGTTCCCTCTTTATGCTAATTCTAGCTAATGCAGCAGTAGTTACATAATAATCACATACATGTATTTAGTAGTGGAGTCCTCCACTTCAGTGTTGGTACACATTCAGATTCAGTACAATGACTCCAATTTAATTGCCTGCTTGTGTAATTACATACATACATGTGAAATACATGTGAAATACATGTGGAATTCCCTCCCCAAATAATAATATGGATCCACACCACACATAGAGCTGTAGGAAATTGGAAACGGGTACACACGGTCAGTCCATTAACTGGTTAAGCTTGGGTCCCTAAATCAAATCCCATTCCCTCAACACACACTTATCACATTATCGCCCACGAGATGGAAGCAACCCCGGAAATATTCAATCAAATAGGGCAGTGGTCTTTGGCTTATTTCACTCCAAAGTGTAAATCGCACACTGTTAACATTAAGTTTGCTTTTCCATTGAGCTGATAATTGCCCAGTCATGTACTTGTCATATAGCACTTTTCCATTATTGAGAGTTCACTCTAGAACCATATTAACCCTATTATGTTTCCCCAAATGTGTTGTTACATATGAAAATTGCAGTTCAGCTTCGTCCAGAGCAACTCGTTTCCCTCCGATATGTTTCATGGCCCAATCACACGCCCGGCTGGCTGCCAAGCGCTCAGACCAGACGTGTGTGTGTGTGTGTGTGTTTCGAGGGTGGCTTCCCTCCATCGGCGTAACTGCTAGTGTGAAATTAAGTGTGACTCAAATGTAGGGGAGGAGGAAGGAATCGGGAAAAGGAAGGGAAGTCGACCTAACTTTCATAATCCAATACAGTTACAGAGAGAGAACAGCACCAGGAAGTGGAGATAGGAGGACCCATGTACTGTACTGTAAAGCCCTGTTCCAATGTTCAAATGCATTGTTCTTTCCTCCTCCACCCCTTCATGCAATCATGAATCTAATCTATTTTGGATAGGTGAGAGTAAGGGTTCCCACTGTAGAGCATAACGCCAACACAGTCAAATCAGTGATGGCGAAGGGACCAATGGAGGAAGGATGCGTTTCCCAAAGTATTGGCGCCGGGCCTACAAAACGTTCAGGAGACACCACTGGGCAGTGCAGCACTAGAACATCTAGTACTCTGTGTGGGCCACCCATCTGATGACACTGTCGGAAGAAGAAGAGAGCAAAGAGGGCCACGCCATGTTGCTAACAAATACAGACCCACGTCTATTCCAATTGACTCCTTGTGGTCTCAATGTGTCCCTTATCCCTTGGCTGGCAGTAGCCTTCCCAAGCAGCCTTCAACTAAGAGTCACTTCCTTAATTTAAGTGTCACTTTCAGTCCGTTCTGCTTCAAAGGGGCTTTTGGCTGGCTTCTCCTTGGAACATTCTTCTTATGTTTAACTCTATTTAGCTTCAGTACAGAGCAGCGGCCTGCTTATATGCCTACTGGTAGACATTCCCCCTTCCACTGGGCTTGGCTGTGCTGTGGCTATGAGGCGCACACACACTCAAACAAACACAAGCACACACACAAATATTCCCGTAGCTAAATCACTAACAGCTCTTCACATTAACAGACAGACAGATGGGAATGCCGATTGGGGCCCGTCTAAAGTGGACAGAATGTTAAATGCACTGGCAAGCCAAAGAGGATATGGAGCTCTCTCCTTATACTGAAATGTGTTCTAGTGGGCTATGATGGAGCCAGGAATGCTGTGATGAAGCTGGACCTCGCTGGTGAAAGTGGTTTCTTGATTTGAAGAGGTTTATGTTGGCTAGGTGTTAGCAACACCCGGAGAGTCAGTTCATAACAGCTAATGTTATCATTCTTTGGCAGTGTTATGATTATGTCATTATGCAAAAATGCTCCAAAACAAACCTTTTAATGTGAGAAAAATGATGACATTTCTATCACACATTTACTTACATAACTCATGTAAATTATTATGAGGTACATAATGCAGCCTTCTGGTCTAATAGTTACCTGCCTCATTCCTATGATAGGAATGTAATGCATTTTCCCAGGCAGACAAAGACAGCTTCGCCAGCGTGTTTGAATTGCCCTGCTTATTGGTTTCCTGTAAAGCACCGGCTTGGCTGTTTGTCAGCACAACGCCTAACATACGACCTGGATTCCCTTAGCATTCCCAGGGCTAGCATGATGTCCATCACATTACACCACAGCTCTATTGTTGCTTCACCTTTTCTAAATGAGCCTGTCAGTCAGACACAGGGCCCTTGTCTGACACATCAGTTCTGTCATTGCCAATCGCCACACAACTTTATAATAATAATAATTATAATAATATATTAAATACTTACTGCTGATGGGATGTCAAAGTAATGCGAGCATATACTTAACAAAAATATAAACTCAACATGTAAAGTGTTGGTCCCATGTTTCATGAGCTGAAATAAATGATCCACACGCACAAAAATCTTCTTTCGATCAAATTCTGTGCACAAATGTTTTTACATCACTGTTCGTGAGCATTTCTCCTTTGCCAAGATATTCCATCTACCTGACAGATGTGGCATATCAAGAAGCTGATTAAACGGCATGATCATTACACCTTGTACTGGGGACAATAAAAGGCCATTCTAAAATGTGCAGTTTTGTCACACAACACAATGCCACAGATGTCTCCAGGGTGCAATTGGCATGATGACTGCAGTGCCAGAGAATTAAATGTACATTTTTCTACCATAAACTGCCTCCGATGTCATAGAGAATTTGGCAGTACATCTAACTGGCCTCACAACTGCAGACCACGTGTAACCACGCCGACCCAGGACCTCCACATCCAGCTTCTTCTTCACCTGCGGGATCGTCTGAGACCAGTCACCCAGACAGCTGATGAAACTGTGGTTTTGCACAACTGAAGAATTTCTACACAAACTGTCTCAGGGAAGCTCATCCGCATGCTCGCCATCCTCACCAGGTTCTTGACCTGACTGCAGTTTGGCTTCGTAACCAACTTCAGTCGGAAAATTCTCACCTTCAATGGCCACTGGCGTGCTGATGATGTCTGCTCTTCACGGGTGAATCCCGGTTTCAACTGTAACGTCCAGGTGACGTCGTGTGGCAGCGGTTTTCTGATGTTACATTTACATTTACATTTAAGTCATTTAGCAGACGCTCTTATCCAGAGCGACTTACAAATTGGTGAATTCACCTTCTGACATCCAGTGGAACAGCCACTTTACAATAGTGCATCTAAATCATTAAGGGGGCAGCGGGGTGAGAAGGATTTTATCTATCCTAGGTATTCCTTGAAGAGGTGGGGTTTCAGGTGTCTCATAGATTGACTCCGCTGTCCTGGCGCGTGAGGGAGTTTGTTCCACCATTGGGGGGCCAGAGCAGCGAACAGTTTTGACTGGGCTGAGCGGGATGTTGTAACGAGTGCACATAGAGAGGGAAGCAAGTTCAGGGAGTGAGGGTTTTAATAATAATAATTGGGGCGGCAGGGTAGCCTAGTGGTTAGAGCGTTGGACTAGTAACCGAAAAGTTGCAAGTTCAAATCCCCGAGCTGACAAGGTACAAATCTGTCGCTCTGCCCCTGAACAGGCAGGTTGATCGGACCTCCGAAGATTTGAAGAAACAGTTCTACAACCCTGAATTGCCATGCTGTGAAGCTGGATTCTATGAACAAATACCCTTGTCTTAGAAGCCCAAACGCAGCTGTAATAAGATCCGATGAGGGTAACGTTTACGCATGGGCTTGTGTCACTTCCACGAGATTCCGAGCGCTGAGATTAATATTCACGGGCGAGTTCTAACTTCTTACTTAGTCATGCATTGATGTCAATGGGAGACTAAGTGAAACTCCAATTAAAGTGGAAATGAGCATTCTCCCCTTTAGATAGCGTGGTACTCTCTTCCTCCTCCTCCTCCTTGTCATACAGTGCGGCAAATAAAGTATTTAGTCAGCCACCAATTGTGCAAGTTCTCCCACTTAAAAAGAGAGGCCTGTAATTTTCATTACATTTACATTTACATTTAAGTCATTTAGCAGACGCTCTTATCCAGAGCGACTTACAAATTGGTGAATTCACCTTCTGACATCAGTGGAACAGCCACTTTACAATAGTGCATCTAAATCATTTAAGGGGGGGTGAGAAGGATAGCTTTATCCTATCCTAGGTATTCCTTGAAGAGGTGGGGTTTCAGGTGTCTCCGGAAGGTGGTGATTGACTCCGCTGTCCTGGCGTCGTGAGGGAGTTTGTTCCACCATTGGGGGCCAGAGCAGCGAACAGTTTTTCACTGGGCTGAGCGGAACTGTACTTCCTCAGTGGTAGGGAGGCGAGCAGGCCAGAGGTGGATGAACGCAGTGCCCTTGTTTGGGTGTAGGGCCTGATCAGAGCCTGGAGGTACTGCGGTGCCGTTCCCCTCACAGCTCCGTAGGCAAGCACCATGGTCTTGTAGCGGATGCAAGCTTCAACTGGAAGCCAGTGGAGAGAGCGGAGGAGCGGGGTGACGTGAGAGAACTTGGGAAGGTTGAACACCAGACGGGCTGCGGCGTTCTGGATGAGTTGTAGGGGTTTAATGGCACAGGCAGGGAGCCCAGCCAACAGCGAGTTGCAGTAGTCCAGACGGGAGATGACAAGTGCCTGGATTAGGACCTGCGCCGCTTCCTGTGTGAGGCAGGGGCGTACTCTGCGGATGTTGTAGAGCATGAACCTACAGGAACGGGCCACCGCCTTGATGTTAGTTGAGAACGACAGGGTGTTGTCCAGGATCACGCCAAGGTTCTTAGCGCTCTGGGAGGAGGAAACAATGGAGTTGTCAACCGTGATGGCGAGATCATGGAACGGGCAGTCCTTCCCCGGGAGGAAGAGCAGCTCCGTCTTGCCGAGGTTCAGCTTGAGGTGGTGATCCGTCATCCACACTGATATGTCTGCCAGACATGCAGAGATGCGATTCGCCACCTGGTCATCAGAAGGGGGAAAGGAGAAGATTAATTGTGTGTCGTCTGCATAGCAATGATAGGAGAGACCATGTGAGGTTATGACAGAGCCAAGTGACTTGGTGTATAGCGAGAATAGGAGAGGGCCTAGAACAGAGCCCTGGGGGACACCAGTGCGTGGGCCGCACCGGAGATGCCCAACTCGGAGAGGGTGGAGAGGAGGATCTGATGGTTCACAGTGTCGAAGGCAGCCGATAGGTCTAGAAGGATGAGAGCAGAGGAGAGAGAGTTAGCTTTAGCAGTGCGGAGCGCCTCCGTGATACAGAGAAGAGCAGTCTCAGTTGAATGACTAGTCTTGAAACCTGACTGATTTGGATCAAGAAGGTCATTCTGAGAGAGATAGCGGGAGAGCTGGCCAAGGACGGCACGTTCAAGAGTTTTGGAGAGAAAAGAAAGAAGGGATACTGGTCTGTAGTTGTTGACATCGGAGGGATCGAGTGTAGGTTTTTTCAGAAGGGGTGCAACTCTCGCTCTCTTGAAGACGGAAGGGACGTAGCCAGCGGTCAGGGATGAGTTGATGAGCGAGGTGAGGTAAGGGAGAAGGTCTCCGGAAATGGTCTGGAGAAGAGAGGAGGGATAGGGTCAAGCGGGCAGGTTGTTGGGCGGCCGGCCGTCACAAGAAGCGAGATTTCATCTGGAGAGAGAGGGGAGAAAGAGGTCAGAGCACAGGGTAGGGCAGTGTGAGCAGAACCAGCGGTGTCGTTTGACTTAGCAAACGAGGATCGGATGTCGTCGACCTTCTTTTCAAAATGGTTGACGAAGTCATCTGCAGAGAGGGAGGAGGGGGGAGGAGGATTCAGGAGGGAGGAAAAGGTGGCAAAGAGCTTCCTAGGGTTAGAGGCAGATGCTTGGAATTCAGAGTGGAAGAAAGTGGCTTTAGCAGCAGAGACAGAGGAGGAAAATGTAGAGAGGAGGGAGTGAAAGGATGCCAGGTCCGCAGGGAGGCGAAGTTTTCCTCCATTTCCGCCGGCTGCCCGGAGCACTGTTCTGTGAGCTCGCAATGAGTCGTCGAGCCACGGAGCGGGGAGGGAGGACCGAGCCGGCCTGGAGGATAGGGGACATAGAGAGTCAAAGGATGCAGAAAGGGAAGAGAGGAGGGTTGAGGAGGCAGAATCAGGAGATAGGTTGGAGAAGGTATGAGCAGAGGGAAGAGATGATAGGATGGAAGAGGAGAGAGTAGCGGGGGAGAGAGAGCGAAGGTTGGGACGGCGCGATACCATCCGAGTAGGGGCAGTGTGGGAAGTGTTGGATGAGAGCGAGAGGGAAAAGGATACAAGGTAGTGGTCGGAGACTTGGAGGGGAGTTGCAATGAGGTTAGTGGAAGAACAGCATCTAGTAAAGATGAGGTCGAGCGTATTGCCTGCCTTGTGAGTAGGGGGGAAGGTGAGAGGGTGAGGTCAAAAGAGGAGAGGAGTGGAAAGAAGGAGGCAGAGAGGAATGAGTCAAAGGTAGACGTGGGGAGGTTAAAGTCGCCCAGGACTGTGAGAGGTGAGCCGTCCTCAGGAAAGGAGCTTATCAAGGCATCAAGCTCATTGATGAACTCTCCGAGGAACCTGGAGGGCGATAAATGATAAGGATGTTAAGCTTGAAAGGGCTGGTAACTGTGACAGCATGGAATTCAAAGGAGGCGATAGACAGATGGGTAAGGGGAGAGAGAGAGAATGACCACTTGGGAGAGATGAGGATCCCGGTGCCACCACCCCGCTGACCAGAAGCTCTCGGGGTGTGCGAGAACACGTGGGCGGACGAAGAGAGAGCAGTAGGAGTAGCAGTGTTGTCTGTGGTGATCCATGTTTCCGTCAGTGCCAAGAAGTCGAGGGACTGGAGGGAGGCATAGGCTGAGATGAACTCTGCCTTGTTGGCCGCAGATCGGCAGTTCCAGAGGCTACCGGAGACCTGGAACTCCACGTGGGTCGTGCGCGCTGGGACCACCAGACTAGGGTGGCCGCGGCCACGCGGTGTGGAGCGTTTGTATGGTCTGTGCAGAGAGGAGAGAACAGGGATAGATAGACACATAGTTGACAGGCTACAGAAGAGGCTACGCTAATGCAAAGGAGATTGGAATGACAAGTGGACTACACTTATCGAATGTTCAGAACGTTAAGCTTACATAGCAAGAATCTTATTGACTAAAATGATTGAAATGATACAGTACTGCTGGAGTAGGCTAGCTGGCAGTGGCTACGTTGTTGACACTACACTAATCAATTCGTTCCGAGTGTAATAGTTTCTACAGTGCTGCTATTCGGGGCTAGCTGGCTAGCTAGCAGTGTTGATTACGTAACGTTACGTTAGAAGAACGACAATAGCTGGCTAGCTAACCTAGAAAATCGCTCCAGACTACACAATTGTCTTAGATACAAAGACGGCTATGTAGCTAGCTAGCTACGATCAAACAAATCAAACCGTTGTACTGTAGTGAAGTGAAATGAAAATGTGATACTACCTGTGGAGCGAGGCGGAATGTTGACCGGGTTGTTGAAGTTCAATTCGGAAGACGTTGGCTAGCTGTTGGCTAGCTAGCTATAGCAGTGACTCCTACGTTAAGGACGACAAATAGCTGGCTAGCTAACCTCGGTAAATTAAGATAATCACTCTAAGTCTACACACTCTAAACTACACAATACCTTGGATACGAAGACAGCAAAGACAACTATGTAGCTAGCTAACACTACACTAATCGAGTCGTTGAGTGTAATAGTTTCTACAGTGCTAGTGGACGTTAGCTAGCTGCTGTGCTAGTGGACGTTAGCTAGCTGCTGGGCAGAAAGCAGTGTAGACTACGTTAGGATGACGAAATACGATAATTACGCAATTATCTTTGATACAAAGACGGCTATGTAGCTAGCTAAGAAGAAATTGCTAAGATTAGACAAATCAAACCGTTGTACTATAATGAAATGTAATGAAATGTCATCATAGGTACACTTGAACTATGACAAACAAAATGAGAAAAAAAAATCCAGAAAATCACATTGTAGGATTTTTAATGAATTTATTTGCAAATTATGGTGGAAAATAAGTATTTGGTCAATAACAAAAGTTTATCTCAATACTTTGTCAATGCTAACAAAGGGTATATAACAGAGGTCAAACGTTTTCTGTAAGTCTTCACAAGGTTTTCACACACTGTTGCTGTTTTTTTGGCCCGTTCCTCAATGCAGATCTCCTCTAGAGCAGTGATGTTTTGGGGCTGTGGGCAACACGGACTTTCAACTCCCTCCAAACATTTTCTATGGGGTTGAGATCTGGAGACTGGCTAGGCCACTCCAGGACCTTGAAATGCTTCTTACGAAGCCACTCCTTCGTTGCCCGGGCGGTGTGTTTGGGATCATTGTCATGCTGAAAGACCCAACCAGGTTTCATCACTCAAAATCTCACGATACATGGCCCCATTCATTCTTTCCTTTACACGGATCAGTCGTCCTGTTTGGGAAAGCATGATGTTTCATTGCTTCATGCTTTGATGCAACTCAGCATTCTTTGTCCTCCAAACCAAGTTGAGTTTTTACAAAAAGTTATATTTTGGTTTCATCTGACCATATGACATTCTCCCAATATTCTTCTGGATCATCCAAGTGCTCTCTAGCAAACTTCAGACGGGCCTGGACATGTACTGGCTTAAGCTGGGGGACACGTCTGGCACTGCAGGATTTGAGTCCCTGGCAGCGTAGTGTGTTACTACTGATGGTAGGCTTGGTTACTTTGGTCCCAGCTCTCTGCAGGTCATTCACTAGGTCCCCCCGTGTGGTTCTGGGATTTTTGCTCACCGTTCTTGTGATCATTTTGACCCCACGGGGTGAGATCTTGCATGGAGCCCCAGATCAAGAGAGATTATCAGTGGTCTTGAATGTCTTCCATTTCCTAATAATTGCTCCAACAGTTGATTTCTTCAAACCAAGCTGCTTACCTATTGCAGATTCAGTCTTCCCAGCCTGGTGCAGGTCTACAATTTTGTTTCTGGTGTCCTTTGACAGCTCTTTGGTCTTGGCCATAGTGGAGTTTGGAGTGTGACTGTTTGAGGTTGTGGACAGGTGTCTTTTATACTGATAACAAGTTCAAACAGGTGCCATTAATACAGGTAACGAGTGGAGGACAGAGGAGCCTCTTAAAAAAGTTACAGGTCTGTGAGCGCCAGAAATCTTGCTTGTTTGTAGGTGACCAAATACTTATTTTCCACCATAATTTGCAAATAAATTCATAAAAAATCCTACAATATGATTTTCTCTTTTTTCTTTTCTTCTTTTTTTCTCATTTTGTCATAGTTGAAGTGTACCTATGATGCAAATTACAGGCCTCTCTTTTTAAGTGGGAGAACTTGCACAATTGGTGGCTGACTAAATACTTTTTTGTCCCACGGTATCTCACCAGCTCTAAGTGCTCTGTGTATTGAGCTGAGGAACTTAGTGGTTTACCTTTTTTTAAACCGACAAAGACAACAAACCCATAGCCATCACTCAGGCACCTACAGAACATGCACTCTACCCTGCCTCTTCACGATATGAATCATATCTTTATTCTCACACACACACACATACGTACGCACAAACCCACACTCTCACTCTCATCCTGTGACACACACTCCACCCTGCCTCTTCGAGGTCCTATAATCATACCTTCATTGGTAAGGGCCAGGAGGACAGCTGGCCATATGACACCTCTCCTTCCTGCATCAGGGAGACCCCCAATAGCGTCCGTGGCGTCACTCGTCACCAGAATGTCTCCACGGAGGACAGGTGGGGAATGCGACTCTGGCACAGGAAGAAGGGTGGCTCCACTTGACTTCTCCATGATGCCTGGAGAAGGAGAGACCGAGAGGCTGAGGGCGAGAGAGCGAAACAGAGAAAGAGAGGGATGAGTGAGGGAGATGAAGAGAGCGAGAGAGTAAGGTATCAAACGGGGGAGTTGGAGAGAACAGAGAGGGTGAAATGCTCGCAGGAAAGGCAAAACACTGAACACAGAGTGGGGTGATGTGTTTTCGCCAAACGGGTGAAATCGCTATGACAGGATGGTGCCGTAGGGAGCTAACTGGACAGAACCAGCTCTGTTCTGTTCCGGTTGAGGACAAACCTCTGGGTATGTGCCCTCCTCCTTCAGTTCTTCCCTCAAACACAGAGTCCATTCTTTCTCTCTCTGTGTGTTTTGTCTCGGGCCTCAGCCTTTGTTCATTCAGTCCGGTGTTATGTAAGACAGGGTGACAGTGTTTCTGTTGCTGTTTTGTAACTCTGGACATGGTAGGTTGGAGGAGAGAAGGAGATTTGGTTGGCTCAGAGTGATGCACACAGAGACTGACAAATACTCATAAACACACACTCAGACAAACAAACCCATAAAAACATGAATACAGACCAGACTGATATCGGTCTGTCTGTGTGCATGTTTGGTTTTGTGCTCTGTACTGGTACCCCATGTATATAGCCAAGTATTGTTACTCATTGTGTATTTATTTGAGCTGTTAGTCGTGTGTGTGTGTGTGTGTGTGTGTGTGTGTGTGTGTGTGTGTGTGTGTGTGTGTGTGTGTGTGTGTGGATGAAAGGTGTAATTGCTCTGACTCGCAGCTCGGCTCTGCAAAACCTCATCTAGAACAATCCCCTCATCCCCTGGCTCTTTCGGGATCTTGCTTCCCTCTTTTTGGTTAAACACGATTCAATCTCCTGATTTTTTTTTGTCATCTTTCCCACTCTCCATCTTGCCTTTTGTCTCTTTTTTTTTGCACCCCTTTCCATCCATCGCTCTCTTTTGGATGTCGTTATGCCTCATCCCACTGTTCTTTCTCACTTTCAGTCCCTCAAATTACAATGGAACTGGGCCTCATTCTCCTCTTGTTCAAATTGTCTTTTCGCGACCTCAATTTTTTTTTTAATTCACAATGGCAGCTTTCCTGTGTTTTGTCTCTCCCGAGTCTTTCGATCTCTGATTCGTAACATGATATAGAAGCCACGGGTGCACTGTCAGACTCAAGGCAGCGTGATTGACGTGGCATCAGAATATGTTACATGGCAGACGTCGTTCGGTAGTTTCTCTGAGGTAATACTAGACAAGTGGCAGGAAGATTGACATGTGTTGGCAGTTCGGGAGTGTGAGCTCTACCGCTGTCTAGTCAATAGCACGTTTTGTCAGATGTTGTAGAACTGCGCAGAGGTGAATGTCGGGTCTACCACCCTTGGCTATCAATGCTATATCCACGGCTTTGCTTCCCCCTGCATACAGAAAACCATCATCTGCATTCAATAGTCCTCTGCCTTTTCTGTCACCAATGTGAGCTGTCAATCACATTTACAACCAATCAGATGTTGCCGTGTATTATACAGCACTTGCTCTCAGGATCCATAGTGCTGTCTTTTCTAGTGCCTAATGGCACCCTATTCCCTACATAGTGCACTACTTTTGACCGGGGAATAGGGTGCCATTTTGGGATGCATACAAAAGTAGTGCACTATGTAGGGAGGAATAGGGTGCCATTTGGTAAGCGACCATTGCCTGCATTCCATTACCCCTCCCACTCCCACGTAGTCTGTTATGTGGATTCAATTTACTTAGTGCCAGTATAAATTGGCAGAGTATTTCCCTCCATGAGGCCAGCAGTTTTTTCCTTATGCTAATGTTTTCCATCTCCACTAAATACTTCACTGTTGTTGGTAATGACCCTAACAGGGCACCGTAGTGGGCAGGGTCTGTGAGTCATCAGCTGTAATAACCAGGCGTAGGAATGAAATAAAATCCTGATTGCGTTCCTGTGATTCAGAACGAGCCTGGTTGGAGTGTATGGGGTGATGATTAAATCATGGGGTTTGTTCGTAGAAACACTGCAGGCAAATGAGGAATTCCCTAGATGGTGGTGGTGGTGACGCTGTTGGCGGTGATTACGATGTTGACGGCGGTGATGGCTGTGACCGTTGTGGCTACGGACACAAATTAGGTCACTGAACCTCATATTGCACCTTTATTACCCATCTGACCTACTAAATCGCACCTCTAAAGACAGGGGGCAGTGTGTAGCCCAAAACAGTCCCAGCCTATACCAGAACAGTCCCAGCCTATACCAGAACAGTCCCAGCCTATTCCAGAACAGTCCCAGCCTATACCAGAACAGTCCCAGCCTATACCAGAACAGTCCCAGCCTATACCAGAACAGTCCCAGCCTATACCAGAACAGTCCCAGCCTATACCAGAACAGTCCCAGCCTATACCAGAACAGTCCCAGCCTATACCAGAACAGTCCCAGCCTATACCAGAACAGTCCCAGCCTATACCAGAACAGTCCCAGCCTATACCAGAACAGTCCCAGCCTATACCAGAAGAGTTCCTATACAGCACCACAGCTGTCCACCCGGCTCCCACTGACTCCACTGTCATAAAACAGACCTGCTATCCAATATTCAGAATGTGTACAGTAGACACAGTGGGCGTGTATTTAAAAAGTCAACAGAAACCCAGAAGAGGGCAAGCAGCCAACTGCCACAGAGGAGTTATTGTGGCTAAAGCCCACACCCTAGTCCCACAGCCAGCCAGCCTTCACTCCTAGAATCCCAACCTTCACACTCTGTGGCTCTCTGTGTGATGCCATGGGGACCACGCCTAAGGCCGGACACAGACAACGCCTTAGTCCTGGACTTAAAGGCAGGCTGATTGTCCAATCTCTATTGAAGGCGCTTTTTAGTCGAAAGACACCAGGCAATATATGTATAGTAGTTTGTAGTAGGTTATTGTAGTTTGTTGCTTCAAAGACATGGAAACTGAAGTTTGTTGCTTCAAAGGCATGGAAACTGAAATGCACACACAGTCAAATGCATGCACACACCCTGACTCCTCAGTGGGGCTCCCAGACGGAGAGAACAAAGCAGCTGAACTTTGTGGCTAGGCTGGTTCTCTCCTGGCAGAGACTTCCAACAGGCAGCCATGTCATTGGTATTCCGTGGCTGGCCCGGCTGCCTGGCTCTCTACTGAGCACCACTTTCTCAATCTCTCTCTCTCTCTCTCTTTTGCCGTTGAGCCACACGACTCTACACCAGTCAGGGATTGCTGCTCCACATGACACTCCCTGTTCCACACCTGTCACACTGTGCTGAAGAGACACACACACACACACACACACACACACACACACACACACACACACACACACACAGGGATAGAATCACATAACCAAGTTCATACGCTCATAACCATACACACTCACTCACATACATGTACACTCACACACACACACACACACACACAAGCGTACACTTACACACAGACTCGTACGCAAACAGACGGTTATTTATTTAACCTTTGTTTTGGATTGATAAGGGAGTTTTTGTGTCTGAATGTATACACCCACAACAATCTGTTTCTATCTCTCGCCCCTCTCACACACACTCGCACCCTTTTCCCCTCCCTCCCTTTGACACCCCTCACCCCTGTTAACCTGGTGACTGGCTAACATACCCGCCCCTCTTCCGATGGTTTCAGGACACCAACTTTGTGTCCTTAAAGCTCAAATGATCCCCCGTTAACCAGCCCAGTCGTTCGGACAGTGGTCACTCCCTGAGCTCTTTATGTTTGACTTCACATTCTAATGTCTCTGTGTGTCAGTTCCGTTGGATTTAGGACCAATGGACAAAGATGCGTGCTGTATGGACAACTGCAGAATTGTCAGAAAACTCCTGCAAAACTCCTGCAATATTTCTATATTTTTTCATTTAGATTTGTGTGTATTGTTGTCTATTTTTAGATACTACTGCGCTTGTTGGAGCGAGGAACACAAGCATTTCGCTACACCCGCAATAACATCTGCTACATACAGTATGTGTGTGCAGAATATGATGTGATTTGGTACAATCCAATGTGCTGAAAGAGAGAAAGGGTCTGAAAAGAGAACGGTTCTAACCAACACAGCTCTGACTCAGTTCTTCTGTTATCTCCGTCTATCACTCAATAATACCGCACCCACTCAGGCGAGGGCTGCGTTAATCACGTAACAAGTGCCTGTTCTTTTCAATCCAAGGTACATTTTATAAGGAGACTGTCCTCGAGACTCTGGTATCCAAGGTAACGGTGGCGTTGAGGCCTTTCCCCCTTTCATGTCCCAGTGTGTCAATGAGGACTGTCACTGACTGACACACACACACACACACTTGTAGGAGATACACTTGTAGACTTGTAGGAGATAGAATTGTCGGAGTCGTGTGATGCACAAGCAATGTGTCAGTCCACTAAAATAAGGCTTTATATGCACACACACTGTCGGGCCAAAGTTTTAGAACACGTACTCATTCAAAGCTTTTTCTTTATTTTTACTATTTCCTACATTGTTTAATAATAGTGAACACAAAATTATATTTTATATTTGATATTCTTCAAATAGCCACCTTTTGCCTTTGACAGCTTTGCACACTCTCGGCATTATCTCAAACAGCTTCATGAGGTAGTCACCTGGAATGCATTTCAATTAACAGGTGTGCCTTCTTAATGCATTTTAGCCAATCCGTTGTGTTGTGACAAGGTAGGGTGGGTAAACAGGAGATGGTTATATTTGGTAAATGATCAAGTCCATATTATGGCAAGAACAGCTCAAATGAGAAATGACAGTCCATCATTACTTTAAGACATGAAGGTCAGTCAATATGGAAAATGTCAAGAACTTTGAACGTTCCTTTTAGTGCCGTTGCAAAAACCATCAAGTGCTGTGATGAAACTGGCTCTCATGAGGACCGCCACAGGATTGAGTTACCTCTGCTGCAGAGGATACGTTCATGAGAGTTACCAGCCTCAGAAATTGCAGCCCAAATTAATGCTTCAGAGTCGGATCGCAGAGTGAAGGAAAAGCAGCCAACAAGTTCTCAGCATATGTGGGAACTCCTTCAAGACTGTTGGAAAATCATTCCTGGTGGAGCTGGTTGAGAGAATGCCAAGAGTGTGCAAAGCTGTCATCAAGGCAAAGGGTGTCAATTTGAAGAATCTCAAATATAAAAAAAATATTTTGATTTGTTTATCGCTTGTTTTTGGTTACTATGTGATTCCATATGTGTTTGATGTCTTCACTATTATTCTACAATGTATAAAATAGTCAAAATAAAAACCCTTGAATGAGTCGGTGTTGTAAAACGTTTGACCGTTACTGTATATTACAATTCAGTACTGTAGATTATACAATAACAACTGATCCAGATAAGTCTACGTGTATTGTGTGCCGCTCGTCAGGTGGTAGGTAGCATGTTGTACAGCTGTTATGATAGCAGAGTCAGATGCACACAGCACAGACAGACAGACAAGACGTTCTGTTGGAGAATCAAGGGTTCCTCCTACTGGCTGCTAGTGGAAATGGAGTTTCATTTTTAAAGAGAACACGGAAGGTTTGCTCAAATTTGAGTTAACAATATTATTGTCTGGGCACGCGTGACAAAGGGGCTTTATACACCAGCAGTTAAATCACTTTTTGCTGGAGTTGGTTCTACACACAAGCACGCTCACACACACTCTCGTAGTCCACACGCCAGTGTCCAGTCAGGTAATATCCAGCTGCTGTCTCCCCGCCCACGCTGTCAAAACTTAAGGCCATTATTCAAAGGTCACTTGGCTACTAGCGCTTTGCCTACACCTTTATTTGGAACCATTTTTTAAATATTCAAAACCTAACCTTTTGTATTGGGACAGTTAAAGTCGCGTCCGTTAAGAGAGAGTGTGTAGATAAAGGTCATTGGTCACCTGTACATTTGAGGTATTTTACCTTGAACGGATGTGTTGTATTTATACCAATTACACTATAATATAAACATAAGCCTATTGAATATATCTGTACATTGTATGTTCACACAGTATGTGTGTACGGGGATGCAATCATTTATTGGTATTTACAAAACTGCGGTTCCCATGTATTCTCATTAGGTTTTTCAGGTGAATGAGTTCACTCCCAGGACACACATTATACACTTTAGAAGCAGATATCAAGACACGTCACTATCTTCATAGTTCACCTACTGTCAGTATTGCATGACAAAGAGTTATGCTAAAATGACACGGCGCATGCTTTCGAGGGGAGGATCAGGTTCCTTACCTAGCCAAGTGTAGACTAGGATGACTCCATGGCTGTCTGTAATGGGATCCTATTCCCTATGTAGTGCCCTGCTTTTGACCAGGGACTATAGGGCTCTGGTCGAAAGTAGTTCACGGTATTTGGGAATAAGGTGCCATTTGAGAAAGCCATTTTGAGACGCATCCTTGCTTCAACACATTATCCCCCATTTCCAGCCTGGTTCCGTTAGCTGGTTAGGTCCGAGTTCGCCGCGGCTCGGATGTAATTGTTTTATTTATGATGTAGGCTGCGGCTCAGATGTAATTGTTTTAATCCTGTTTGGACCAAAGGAAGAATAGCTTCTGCTTTAAGTCCCAAATGGCAAACTCACCCCCTGTATGTCTCTGGTCTAAAGTCGTGCACGATGTAAAGTATAGGGAGACATTTGGTACGATCCCCTGACTCTCCCAATGAGGTGTCCTCCCCCTCCAGCCCTCTCTCATCTCTGACAGCATACTGCATCACCCGCTATCCAAACGGGACAAATCCTCTAGCACAGATGCAAGCAGGAGGGACAGACGGAAGCAAGTTTAAAGCTTATTTGCACAAGGCTTATCGAATTGTCTCGTAACTTAATTCACTCTCATATGACAATCCCAGGCAAAAATGTAGCCCCTTTGTTATGTATATATATATATATATATTATGTATATATCAGTGGCTCGTAGGTTATGGTTTAATTTTCTATACGTTTGGTGTTGTGAGGGAAATATAATTACTTAGTTGAAAATGCATTTAGGTAATATAACTGCTATAGCTTAATATAAATTACTATAGAAACTTACAGTTTCTATTAATATTTATTAGTTGTGGGACTCCCAGCATCCTCTGTTTGCTGAAATTCTGTTGCTTTCCTCTAAGCGCAGATACAGGCCCTCTAAGTGTAGAACTAACAGGTCAAAACTCTCCTTCATGCCAGCTGCTCTCAGCTTTCTCAATAAGCTGTAGTTCTCTACTGTTTTGGTATGGACTGACTATTCATGCCTGGTACGAGGTCTACTTCCTGTGTACACAATGCTGTATAAAGTTGAAGTTGGAAGTTTACATACACTTTGGTTGGAGTTATTAAAACTGTTTTTTCAACAACTCCACAAATGTCTTGTTAACAAACTATAGTGTTGGCTAGTCGGTTAGGACATCTACTTTGTGCATGACACAAGTCATTTTACTAACAATTGTTTACAGACAGATTATTTCACTTATAATTCACTGTATCACAATTCCAGTGGGTCAGACGTTTACATACACTAAGTTGACTGTGCCTTTAAACAGCTTGGAAAATTCCAGAATATGATGTCATGGCTTTAGAAGCTTCTGATAGTCTAATTGACATAATTTGAGTCAATTGGAGGTGTACCTGTGTCTGGTTCATCCTTGGGAGCAATGGCAGCATCATGTTGTGGGGGTGCTTTGCTGCAAGAGGGACTGGTGCACTTCACAAAATAGATGGCATCATGAGGGAGGAAAATTGTGTGGATATATTGAAGCAACATCTCAAGACATCAGTCAGGATGTTAAAGCTTGGTCGCAAATGGGTCTTCCAAATGGACAATGACCCCAAGCATCCTTCCAAAGTTGTGGAAAATGGCTTAAGGACAACAAAGTCAAGGAATTGGAGTGTCCATCACAAAGCCCTGACCTCAATTCTATAGAAAATGTGTGGGTAGAACTGAAAAAGCGTGTGCGAACAAGGAGGCCTACAAACCTGACTCAATTACACCAGCTCTGTCAGGAGGAATGTACCTAAATTCACCCAACTTATTGTGGGAAGCTTGTAGAAGGCTAACCGAAACATTTGATCCAAGTTAAACAATTTAAAGGCAATGCTACCAAATACTAATTGAGTCTATGTAAACTTCTGACCCACTGGTTATTATTCTGACATTTCACATTCTTAAAATAAAGTGTTGATCCTAACTGACAGGGAATTTTTAATAGGATTAAATGTCAGGAATTGTGAAAAACTGAGTTTAAATGTATTTTGCTAAGGTGTATGTAAACCTCTATATAGTTTTTGTGTGTATTTATTGTCATGTGTTCATTGTGTTTTTACTATGTGCTGCAAAATGATTTGCCCATCTGAGATAATAAAGACTCTAGTCTATTACTCTACCCTATCAACACAACGTGACAAAATGGCATCCATTATGCATTTTTACTCTAGTAGCTTATCTGCTCTCGTTCTGGGTCAAAGGTCAATCTCGCATTATTATCAACAAGCCCTTATGTCAGGGCCAGCATTTGATTGACATGACCACATGACAAGCTGTCTCCGGGTCTCCTGGGCTTAAGGGCTTGCCTGGCCAGGCAGGCGTTCAGTGGCTCGGTCTCCGTGGCGAATCCCTGCATAATGTAAAGTGGTTGGCTGTGTTCCATGGCTCTGGAAGCCAGAGTGCTAATGGGGTGCTAATGTCCCTGGTGTCTGTGCTCAGTTTGCTGAACATGGCTAAACACAGGACCACAAGGAGGGAGACGGGGAGGCTGGTACTACTGAAATAGTAACAACAATATACATACTGTATAACCATCTCTAGCAGGTTTCTATGCTGTCTACATATGGGTTATTTTTTATAAAATATCTCCTGATTGTTGAATTTCCATGCCCATTATTAAATCCATCATGCTGTTACAAGGCAACTTTAAAGAACACACTAACTCCTCTCAAGGTATTCCACTGTACAAGAAATGATGTCACCTGTATTAGTTCAAAATCAACCTTTTCCCTCTGTGTTGTGTCTCCATCAGTGGGCGAAGGCCGAAATCTGATCCCCATGGACCCCAACGGCTCGTCTGATCCTTACGTCAAGCTCAAGCTCATCCCAGATCCCAAGAATGAGACCAAGAAGAAGACCAAGACCATCCTCGCCAACCTCAATCCCACCTGGAATGAGTCTTTTACATTGTGAGTTGAGGTGTACCCCTGGGCACAATGTTAGGCCCCTTTCACATTTGTGTATTTTGGGTAATGTAGTCATTATCATTAACACTGTACATATGTCTGTGTGTTATTCCAGCAAGCTGAAGGCTACAGATAAGGACCGCAGGCTGTCTGTAGAGGTGTGGGACTGGGACCGGACTACCAGGAACGACTTCATGGGCTCCCTGTCCTTCGGCGTGTCAGAGCTGATCAAATCTCCTGTGTGTGGTTGGTAAGTATAACATTAGAGGAACACTGCATTGGAATGTCATCTATCTGGTAGGGAATATGTAGTGCCCGCCATAATTATTGGGACAGTGAAGCTTTATTTCTTCTTTTGGCTCTTTACTTCAGAAATTTGGATTTAAAATCAAACAATGACTATGAGGTTGAAGTGCAGACAGTCAGCTTTAATTTAAAGGGATTTTCATCCGTACCGCATGAACCATTTAGAAATTACAGCACTTTTTGTACCTTCATTTTAGGGGAGCAAAAGTATCGGGACAAATTCACTTACAGTTGAAGTCGGAGTCATTAAAACTTGTTTTTCAACCACTCCACAAATTTCTTGTTAATTAACAAACTATAGTTTTGGCAAGTCGGTTAGGACATATACTTTGTGCATGACACAAGTAATTTTTCCAACAATAGTTTACAGACAGATTAAGTCACTGTATCACAACTCCAGTGGGTCAGAAGTGTACATACACTAAGTTGATTATGCCTTTAAACAGCTTGGAAAATTCCAGAAAATGTCATGGCTTTAGAAGCTTCTTATATAATTTGTGACATAATTTCAGTCAATTGGAAGTGTAACCTGTGGATGTATTTCAAGGCCTACCTTCAAACTCAGTGCCTCTTTGCTTAACATCATGGGAAAATCAAAAGAAATCAGCCAAAACCTCAGAAAAAGAATTGTAGACCTACACAAGTCTGGTTCATCCTTGGGAGCAATTTTCAAACGCCTGAAGGTTCCACGTTTATCTGTACAAACAATAGTACACAAGTATAAACACCATGGTCGATGCAGCCGTCATACCGCTCAGGAAGGAGACGTGTTCTGTCTCCTAGAGATGAGCGTACTTTGGTGCGAAAGTGCAAATCAATCTCAGAACAGCAGCATAGGACCTTGTGAAGATGCTGGAGGAAACGGGTACAAAGTATATATATCCACAGTAAAACGAGTCCTATATCGACATAACGTAAAAGGCTGCTCAGCAAGGAAGAAGCCACTGCTCCAAAACCGCCATAAAAAAGCCAGACTACGGTTTGTAACTGTAGATGGGGACAAAGATGGTACTTTTTGTAGAATGTCCTCTGGTCTGTTTGGCCATAATTTGCCATCGTTATGTTTGGAGGAAAAAGGGGAGGTTTGCAAGCCGAAGAACACCATCCCAACCGTGAAGCACGGGGGTGGCAGCATCATCTTTTAGGAATGCTTTGCTGCAGGAGGGACTGGTGCACTTCACAAAATTGATGGCATCATGAGGGAAGAAAATTATGTGAATATATTGAAGCAACATCTCAAGCCATCAGTCAGGAAGTTAAAGCTTGGTCGCAAATGGATCTTCCAAATGGACAATGACCCCAAGCATCCTTCCCAAGTTGTGGAAAATGGCTTAAGGACACCAAAGTCAAGGTATTGGAGTGTCCATCACAAAGCCCTAACATCAATTCTATAGAACATTTGTGGACAGAACTGAAAAAGTTTGTGCGAGGAAGGAGGCCTACAAACCTGACTCAGTTACACCAGCTCTGTCAGGAGCAATGGACGAAAATTCACCCAACTTATTGTGGGAAGGCTACCCGAAACGTTTGACCCAAGTTAAACAATTTAATTGAGTGTATGTAAACTTCTGACCCACTGGGAATGTGATGAAAGAAATAAAAGTTATTGTAATGATGAGAGGTTAGCGTGTCTTGGGGGTATAATATTTGTGTAACTTTCTCACTCATCATTATTGACGATTCATTCAGAATTTGTCCCAATACTTTTGCTCCCCTAAAACGGATTCACTATGTACAAAAAGTGCTTTAATTTCTAAATGGTTCATTCGATGACGATACCCTCAAATTAAAGCTGACAGTCTGCACTTTAACTTCATCATCATTGTTTTAATTTCAAATCCAGACTTTTGTAGTATAGAGCCAAAAGACATAACACTGCTTCACTGTCCCAATAATTACAGAGAGCATTGCGTTTGTCGGAAGAGTAGCAGTCATTAAGTTAATAGCGGAGAAGGGATCTTAATGAACATTAATTCAATTTATCCTGGTTTATCCGTTTGAAGCAATCACAGCTGGAATCTGATCTTTTTTTATAGCGATTTCTATTTGAAAAGTGCAGTGATACATCCGAAAGATAACCTTGACTTAAGTCCCTTCTTCTCAACTTACATGCATTTCCATGTCATTGTTGGTCATCATCACAGAGCCTCCTGGCGTTGTGGTCCCTTATATCTCAGTCTGGTGCCAACCGATCATTAATCACAACAGCAACAGTGAACTTTATCTCCACAGCTCAGTGCCCTTTGAGGTGCCATCTGATGTCTGTGGGTCATAAATAGTGATGTGTTTCATGAGCACCGCCAACACAAGGATCATTCTGGCCCAATGCACTGGAGCCAGAGGGACTATTGCTTTGTAATGAACTATGTGTCTGGGGGCCAAGTGGGTAGGAATCCGGAGGTTAGATGAGGGACAGAGGGTTGAAGTGATGCAGGGAGGGAGGGAGGAATGCAGAGATGTCAACTAGTGGCCGCTCCATACCTAGCTTTTTGTCTCCGGGTATAACATCTCTTTCTGGGTTTTATAGGCTGTTGAGATGTTTTTATGCTCTTAGAAACATTCTGTTACTTTTAACGCTCATCGACTGCACTATAAATAGCAAGCTGGGTCTCAGAAAGTCCATGGGCTTGGATTCACATCCATAATGTTGTTTTTGTAAACAATCATAATTGAAATATGAATGCTCTCTTTCACTCTCTTTTTCGTTCTCTTTCTCTCTCTCTCTCTCTCTCAGGTACAAGATGTTGAACCAAGAGGAGGGCGAGTTCTACAACGTGCCCATCTCAGAGGAGGATGACGGGAACGAGGAGCTCAGACAGAAGTTTGAGGTGAGGCCTCAGAAACCAGACTGGAGAACATATTATCCGAATAATCGTTGGTTACTGCAGCCCGTCCTGCTTTCATCGAACATTCTGTGATTTTTATTACACGTCGTGATATGTCTCTTTGTATGCCTGTTAGTTTGTATGAGTGACTTCCGTTTTATTCAGTAACGCGCGTGTGTTTTTGTCCTGTTTATATCTACATGTTATGTTTGTGACCGTGACTAAGTGAACTCATCATATTAAGTCCTTGAGCCTCTACCAAAGCCACTCCACAACCACATTAAACTGGCATAATTGAATTTGGCCCTTCTCCATGACAAATATGTTTGCATTTCAAGATGGCCACCATCCCCCTCCAGACCGTAAGCACTGTGTGTCCCGGAGAATCTGGACATGAAAGGGCCATGGATTCTCCATGGTAACAGGGCTGTTAATTAAAACTCTGTTGTGCCGCTCGTCTGTCTCCAGGCGCCCAATGAGAGGCTGCCTCGTTATTAATTACTCTGGGTGGCTCGAAGGTGCGGTGGTCTTTTTCTTGTCCTCCAAGACAATAGTATATCCAGCTTTGTAGATACAGGCTTATAGAATATGGTAGGGATTGACCTTTGACCCCCGCTGTTCTAGAATCAGGGGTGACTCAGACCGGTGTCACTGTAAAGCTGCTAGTTCATCAGCACAAACATGGATTTGGGCAGGAAGGATTTGTTCGTTACTCCTGAGAATATCCGTTTTAGTTTATATTGGAATAAACTATATTCCAAAAGCTCCATAATTGATTGAATGATATGGATAGAAAGATATCCACCACTTGTCTTACGGGCATTTAGATCCGGGGTGTCCTTGGGGCCACATTCAGTCTTTAACGGAAGGCCGCAGTGAAAATATGTTACATTTCCTTGCCGTCGTAAAAATTTGATAAAAATAGTACTTTATCTTTTTTTGGAATCTTCGATGCTCCGTGACTGTCGAGTGATTGCTAGAGAGCTGGATAGTTGAGAAACTGTATGTATAGGTTGATTATCATTTCTACCCAGTTTCCATTTGGGTTTAGTCATTTGAAAGTATATTGCGTATGTTATTTATTTTGTTCTCAAACCATCTCTGCATTAGGTTTTCATTCTAGAACTGTTATTTTCTTTCAGTTACTCTTGTGTTGTCCTTTGGGTTCATCAGGTAGACACAGCTGATGGCCTTGTGTTATATTTTGACTGAGCCTTATCCAATAGACAGAGCCTGTTAACAGTAACGAGACTACAGTATTGATGAATAGCTTGACCCATCCATGGCCCGTACACCTCTCCGTCATGTTGAGTGCAGACTCGGCCTGGGGCCACAGACATCACACCGTCAGATGGACACTAGTGTACTGTGTGTCATTATCACTGGGTGGCTGGTCTTGCTGATGGAGGGATGGAGGGAACTTCAGATGGAGGGATGGAGGGGTCATTATCACCTGGAGGGATGGAGGGGTTAGAGTGGAGGGATGGAGGGGTTAGAGTGGAGGGGTTGGAGGGAGGGGTTGGAGTGGAGGGGTTGGAGGGAGGGGTTGGAGTGGAGGGAGGGTGGAGGGATGGAGGGGTTAGAGTGGAGGGGTTAGAGTGGAGGGATGGAGGGGTGGAGGGGTTAGGAGGGAGGGATGGAGGGGTTAGAGTGGAGGGATGGAGGGGTTAGAGTGGAGGGATGGAGGGGTTAGAGTGGAGGGATGGAGGGGTTAGAGTGGAGGGATGGAGGGGTTAGAGTGGAGGGTTAGAGTGGAGGGTTAGAGTGGAGGGATGGAGGGGTTAGAGTGGAGGGATGGAGGGGTTAGAGTGGAGGGATGGAGGGGTTAGAGTGGAGGGATGGAGGGGTTAGAGTGGAGGGATGGAGGGTTAGAGTGGAGGGATGGAGGGTTAGAGTGGAGGGATGGAGGGGTTAGAGGGATGGAGGGATGGAGGGGATGGAGGGGTTAGAGTGGAGGGATGGAGGGGTTAGAGTGGAGGGATGGAGGGGTTGGAGTGGAGGGTTGGAGTGGAGGGGTGGAGGGGTTAGAGTGGAGGGATGGAGGGGTTAGAGTGGAGGGATGGAGGGGTTAGAGTGGAGGGATGGAGGGGTTAGAGTGGAGGGATGGAGGGGTTAGAGTGGAGGGATGGAGGGGTTAGAGTGGAGGGGTTAGAGTGGAGGGATGGAGGGGTTAGAGTGGAGGGATGGAGGGGTTAGAGTGGAGGGATGGAGGGTTAGAGTGGAGGGGTTAGAGTGGAGGGATGGAGGGGTTAGAGTGGAGGGATGGAGGGGTTAGAGTGGAGGGATGGAGGGGTTAGAGTGGAGGGATGGAGGGGTTAGAGTGGAGGGATGGAGGGGTTAGAGTGGAGGGGTTAGAGTGGAGGGATTAGAGTGGAGGGATGGAGGGTTAAAGTGGAGGGGTTAGAGTGGAGGGATGGAGGGGTTAGAGTGGAGGGATGGAGGGGTTAGAGTGGAGGGATGGAGGGTTAGAGTGGAGGGGGAGGGGTTAGAGTGGAGGGATGGAGGGGTTAGAGTGGAGGGATGGAGGGGTTAGAGTGGAGGGATGGAGGGGTTAGAGTGGAGGGGTGGAGAGGTTAGAGGGATGGAGGGGTTAGGGTGGAGGGATGGAGGGGTTAGAGGGAGGAGTGGGGTTAGAGTGGAGGGGTTAGAGTGGAGGGTTGGAGGGGTTAGAGTGGAGGGGTGGAGGGTAGAGTGGTTAGAGTGGAGGGGTTAGAGTGGAGGGGTGGAGGGGTTAGAGTGGAGGGGTGGAGGGGTTAGAGTGGAGGGGTTAGAGTGGAGGGATGGAGGGGTTAGAGTGGAGGGGTGGAGGGGTTAGAGTGGAGGGATGGAGGGGTTAGAGTGGAGGGATGGAGGGGTTAGAGTGGAGGGATGGAGGGGTTTAGAGTGGAGGGATGGAGGGGTTAGAGTGGAGGGGTGGAGGGAGAGTGGAGGGGTTAGAGTGGAGGGATGGAGGGTTAGAGTGGAGGGATGGAGGGTTAAAGGATGGAGGGGTTAGAGTGGAGGGATGGAGGGGTTAGAGTGGAGGGATGGAGGGGTTAGAGTGGAGGGATGGAGGGGTTAGAGTGGAGGGGGAGGGGTTAGAGTGGAGGGATGGAGGGGTTAGAGTGGAGGGATGGAGGGTTGGAGTTGAAGGGATGGAGGGGTGGAGGGGTTAGAGTGGAGGGATGGAGGGGTTAGAGTGGAGGGGGAGGGGTTAGAGTAGGGGTTAGAGTGGAGGGATGGAGGGTTAGAGTGGAGGGTTGGAGGGTTAGAGTGGAGGGATGGAGGGGTTAGAGTGGAGGGATGGAGGTGGTAGAGTGGAGGGATGGAGGGGTTAGGTGGAGGGTGGAGGGGTTAGAGTGGAGGGATGGAGGGGTTATCGTGGAGGTGTTAGAGTGGAGGGATGGAGGGGTTATCGTGGAGGGGTTAGAGTGGAGGGATGGAGGGGTTATCGTGGAGGGGTTAGTGGAGGGATGGAGGGGTTAGAGTGGAGGGGTTTAGAGTGGAGGGATGGAGGGGTTATCGTGGAGATGTTAGAGTGGAGGGATGGAGGGGTTAGAGTGGAGGGATGGAGGGGTTAGAGTGGAGGTGGAGGGGTTAAGTGGAGGGATGGAGGGGTTAGAGTGGAGGGGTTAGAATGGAGGGATGGAGGGGTTAGAGTGGAGGTGCAGAGTGGAGGGATGGAGGGGTTAGAGTGGAGGGATGGAGGGGTTAGAGGAGGGGTTAGAGTGGAGGGATGGAGGGGTTATCGTGGAGGTGGAGAGTGGAGGGAGGGATGGAGGGGTTATCGAGGGAGGTGTAGAATGGAGGGATGGAGGGGTTAGAGTGGAGGGATGGAGGGGTTAGTGGAGGGATGGAGGGGTTATCGTGGAGGGATGGAGGGGTTAGAGTGGAGGGATGGAGGGGTTATTGTGGAGGTGGAGGGGTTAGAGTGGAGGGATGGAGGGGTTAGAGTGGAGGGGGGTTAGAGTGGAGGGATGGAAGGGTTAGAGTGGAGGGTGGAGGGAGGGGAGGGATGGAGGGGTTATCGTGGAGGTGTTGAATGGAGGGATGGAGGGGTTAGAGTGGTGGAGGGGTTAGTGGAGGGATGGAGGGGTTAGAGTGGAGGGATGGAGGGGTTATCGAGTGGGAGGGGTAGAGTGGAGGGATGGAGGGGTTAGAGTGGAGGGGTTAGAGTGGAGGGATGGAGGGGTTAGAGTGGAGGGATGGAGGAGTTAGATGGAGGGATGGAGGGGTTAGAGTGGAGGGATGGAGGGGTTAGAGTGGAGGGATGGAGGGGTTAGAGTGGAGGGATGGAGGGGTTATCGAGTGGAGGGTTGGAGTGGAGGGATGGAGGGGTTATCGTGGAGGGTGTAGAGTGGAGGGTTGGAGGGGTTAGAGTGGAGGGATGGAGGGGTTAGAGTGGAGGGGTTAGAGTGGAGGGATGGAGGGGTTAGAGTGGAGGGGTGAGTGGAGGGTTGGAGGGGTTAGAGTGGAGGGTTGGAGGGGTTAGAGTGGAGGGATGGAGGGGTTAGAGTGGAGGGGTGGAGGGGTTGGAGTGGAGGGGTTAGAGTGGAGGGATGGAGGGGTGGAGGGGTTAGAGTGGAGGGATGGAGGGGTTAGAGTGGAGGGATGGAGGGGTTAGAGTGGAGGGATGGAGGGGTTAGAGTGGAGGGGTTATGGAGGGGTGGAGGGGTTAGGAGGGGTTGGGTGGAGGGATGGAGGGGTTAGAGTGGAGGGGTGGAGGGGTTAGAGTGGAGGGGTTAGTGGAGGGGTTGGAGTGGAGGGGTTAGAGTGGAGGGATGGAGGGGTGGAGGGGTTAGAGTGGAGGGGTTATGGAGGGGTGGAGGGGTTAGAGTGGAGGGGTGGAGGGGTTAGAGTGGAGGGGTTAGGGTGGAGGGATGGAGGGGTTAGAGTGGAGGGGTGGAGGGGTTAGAGTGGAGGGATGGATGGGTTAGAGTGGAGGGATGGAGGGGTTAGAGTGGAGGGATGGAGGGGTTAGAGTGGAGGGGTTAGAGTGGAGGGGTGGAGGGGTTAGATTGGAGGGGTGGAGGGGTTAGAGTGGAGGGGTTAGAGTGGAGGGTTGGAGGGGTTAGAGTGGAGGGGTGGAGAGGTTAGAGTGGAAGGATGGAGGGGTTAGAGTGGAGGGGTGGAGGGGTTAGAGTGGAGGGGTGGAGGGGTTAGAGTGGAGGGGTGGAGAGGTTAGAGTGGAGGGGTGGAGGGGTTAGAGTGGAGGGGTTAGAGTGGAGGGTTGGAGGGGTTAGAGTGGAGGGGTTAGAGTGGAGGGTTGGAGGGGTTGGAGGGGTTAGGAGGGGTTAGATGGAGGGGTTAGAGTGGAGGGGTTAGGAATGGAGGGGTTAGAGTGGAGGGGTGGAGGGGTTAGGAGGGGGGGTTAGAGTGGAGGGATGGAGGGGTTAGAGTGGAGGGGTGGAGGGGTTAGGGGATGGAGGGGTTAGAGTGGAGGGATGGAGGGGTTAGAGTGGAGGGATGGAGGGTTAGAGTGGAGGGTTGGAGGGGTGGAGTGGAGGGATGGAGGGGTTAGAGTGGAGGGATGGAGGGGTGGAGGGGTGGAGGGATGGGAGGGTTGGAGGGAGGGATGGAGGGGTTAGAGTGGAGTGGAGGGATGGAGGGGTTAGAGTGGAGGGGTTAGGTGGAGGGGTGGAGGGGTTAGGGATGGAGGGGTTAGAGTGGAGGGATGGAGGGGTTAGAGTGGAGGGATGGAGGGGTTAGAGTGGAGGGATGGAGGGGTTAGAGTGGAGGGATGGAGGGGTTAGAGTGGAGGGGTTAGGAGGGGTTAGAGTGGAGGGGTTAGAGTGGAGGGATGGAGGGTTAGAGTGGAGGGTGGAGGGGTTATGGAGGGATGGAGGGGTTAGAGTGGAGGGGTTAGGAGTGGAGGGATGGAGGGGTTAGAGTGGAGGGATGGAGGGGTTAGAGTGGAGGGATGGAGGGGTTAGAGTGGAGGGTTAGGGAGGGTTGGAGGGGTTAGAGTGGAGGGATGGAGGGGTTAGAGTGGAGGGGTTAGAGTGGGGATGGAGGGGTTAGAGTGTAGGGATGGAGGGGTTAGAGTGGAGGGATGGAGGGGTTAGAGTGGAGGGATGGAGGGGTTAGAGTGGAGGGATGGAGGGGTTAGAGTGGAGGGATGGAGGGGTTGGAGTGGAGGGGAGGGGAGGGATGGAGGGGTTGGAGTGGAGGGATGGAGGGGTTGGAGTGAAGGGATGGAGGGGTGGAGGGGTTAGAGTGGAGGGATGGAGGGGTTAGAGTGGAGGGGTTAGGTGAAGGGATGGAGGGTTAGCATGGAGGGTTGGAAGGGTTAGAGTGGAGGGATGGAGGGGGTAGAGTGGAGGGATGTAGGGGTTAGAGTGGAGGGGTTAGAGTGGAGGGATGGAGGGGTTATCATGGAGGTGTAGAGTGAAGGGATGGAGGTGTAGAGTGGAGGGATGGAGGGGTTATCGTGGAGGTGTAGAGTGGAGGGATGGAGGGGGTAGAGTGGAGGGGTTAGAGTGGAGGGATGGAGGGGTTATTGTGGAGGTGTAGAATGGAGGGATGGAGGGGTTATCGTGGAGGTGTAGAGTGGAGGGATGGAGGGGTTAGAGTGGAGGGATGGAGGGGGTAGAGTGGAGGGATGGAGGGGTTATCGAGGTGTAGAGTGGAGGGATGGAGGGGTTATCGTGGAGGTGTAGAGTGGAGGGATGGAGGGGTTATCGTGGAGGTGTAGAGTGGAGGGATGGAGGGGGTAGAGTGGAGGGATGGAGTGGAGGGATGGAGGGGTTAGAGTGGAGGGGTTAGAGTGGTTAGAGTGGAGGGGTTGGAGTAGAGGGATGTAAGGGATAAGAGCTGCTAAATGAGGTAAATGTATGTAGGGGTTGGAGTGGAGGGGTTGGAGTAGAGGGATGGAGGGGTTGGAGTGGAGGGATTGGAGTAGAAGGATGGAGGGGTTGGAGTAGAGGGATGGAGGGGTTGGAGTAGAGGGATGGAGGGGTTGGAGTAGAGGGATGGAGGGGTTGGAGTAGAGGGATGGAGGGGTTGGAGTAGAGGGATGGAGGGGTTGGAGTGGAGGGGTTGGAGTAGAGGGATGGAAGGGTTATCGTGGAGGTGTAGAGTGGAGGGATGGAGGGGTTATCGTGGAGGTGTAGAGTGGAGGGATGGAGGGGGTAGAGTGGAGGGATGGAGGGGTAGAGTGGAGGGATGGAGGGGTTAGAGTGGAGGGATGGAGGGGTTAGAGTGGAGGGGTTAGAGTGGAGGGGTTAGAGTGGTTAGAGTGGAGGGGTTGGAGTAGAGGGATGGAGGGGTTGGAGTGGAGGGGTTGGAGTAGAGGGATGGAGGGGTTATCGGGAGGGATGGAGGGGTTAGAGTGGAGGGATGGAGTGGAGGGATGGAGTGGAGGGATGGAGGGGTTAGAGTGGAGGGGTTAGGGGAGGGGTTAGAGTGGTTAGAGTGGAGGGGTTGGAGTAGAGGGATGGAGGGGTTGGAGTGGAGGGGTTGGAGTAGAGGGATGGAGGGGTTGGAGTGGAGGGGTTGGAGTAGAGGGATGGAGGGGTTGGAGTAGAGGGATGGAGGGGTTGGAGTAGAGGGATGGAGGGGTTGGAGTAGAGGGATGGAGGGGTTGGAGTAGAGGGATGGAGGGGTTGGAGTGGAGGGGTTGGAGTAGAGGGATGGAGGGGTTGGAGTGGAGGGGTTGGAGTGGAGGGATGGAGGGGTTATCGTGGAGGTGTAGAGTGGAGGGATGGAGGGGTTATCGTGGAGGTGTAGAGTGGAGGGATGGAGGGTAGAGTGGAGGGATGGAGGGGTTAGAGTGGAGGGATGGAGGGGTTAGAGTGGAGGGATGGAGTGGAGGGATGGAGGGGTTAGAGTGGAGGGGTTAGAGTGGTTAGAGTGGAGGGGTTGGAGTAGAGGGATGGAGGGGTTGGAGTGGTTAGAGTGGATGGGTTGGAGTAGAGGGATGGAGGGGTTGGAGTGGAGGGGTTGGAGTAGAGGGATGGAGGGGTTGGAGTGGAGGGGTTGGAGTAGAGGGATGGAGGGGTTGGAGTGGAGGGATGGAGGGGTTATTGTGGAGGTGTAGAGTGGAGGGATGGAGGGGTTATCGTGGAGGTGTAGAGTGGAGGGATGGAGGGGTTATCGTGGATGTGTAGAGTGGAGGGATGGAGGGGGTAGAGTGGAGGAGTTAGAGTGGAGGGATGGAGGGTTTAGAGTGGAGGGGTGGAGGGGTTAGAGTGGAGGGGTTGTAGTGGAGAGATGGAGGGGTTAGAGTGGAGGGATGGAGGGGTTAGAGTGGAGGGATGGAGGGGTTAGAGTGGAGGGATGGAGGGGTTAGAGTGGAGGGATGGAGGGGTTATCGTGGATGTGTAGAGTGGAGGGATGGAGGGGGTAGAGTGGAGGGGTTAGAGTGGAGGGATGGAGGGTTTAGAGTGGAGGAATGGAGGGGTTAGAGTGGAGGGGTAGGAGTGGAGGGATGGAGGGGTTAGAGTGGAGGGATGGAGGGGTTAGAGTGGAGGGATGGAGGGGTTAGAGTGGAGGGATGGAGGGGTTAGAGTGGAGGGATGGAGGGGTTAGAGTGGAGGGATGGAGGGGTGAGAGTGGAGGGATGGAGGGGTGAGAGTGGAGGGATGGAGGGGTGAGAGTGGAGGGATGGAGGGGTGAGAGTGGAGGGATGGAGGGGTGAGAGTGGAGGGATGGAGGGGTGAGAGTGGAGGGATGGAGGGGTGAGAGTGGAGGGATGGAGGGGTTAGCGTGGAGGGATGGAGGGGTTAGAGTGGAGGGATGGATGGGTTAGTAGCATGTCTCTTATTCAAGTACTCTTTTTTTTTTTTTCCCCCTAATTCATTTCAAATGAACAACCCTTTGGTACCCCGACGTGCTGTGCTGTGTGTGCTTGGATTGCCATGGGTTACCAGGCGAGACATATGAAGCAATGTGAACTAGAGAGTGTGAGGGCTCAAGATGTTCCTGTCTATAGTGCTTAATTGTAAACTTGTCTAGTTGGTCTATTTCTGTGGCCCACTGACAAGATATCTTAAGGTTGGTATGTGTGGCATTATATTCTTCCATGTCTTTCACAAATGTAGGTGCATTGTAAAAGATCATTCTCGCTTTGGCTGGTATGCACAGCTACTACTGTGTCTGACTGAGACAAGTTTGGTCTAAGAAAATAGCTTTCCCTTTCTCTCTCTCTTCCGGTCTCTCCCTATCGCTCTTCCCCTGTCTCCCTCCTCACGCTCTGCCTCCCCTTCTCTCTTTCTGCCTGCCCTTCTCTCTTTCTGCCTGCCCTTCTCTCTTTCTGCCTGCCCTTCTCTCTTTCTGCCTGCCCTTCTCTCTTTCTGCCTGCCCTTCTCTCTTTCTGCCTGCCCTTCTCTCTTTCTGCCTGCCCTTCTCTCTTTCTGCCTGCCCTTCTCTCTTTCTGCCTGCCCTTCTCTCTTTCTGCCTGCCCTTCTCTCTTTCTGCCTGCCCTTCTCTCTTTCTGCCTGCCCTTCTCTCTTTCTGCCTGCCCTTCTCTCTTTCTTTCTGCCCCTCTCTCTCTTCCTTTTTCTCCCTTAGCGTAACACTTCCTCATCTCTCATCTGTGCTCTGTGAGACCTCTAGATGCCCACCCTTTGTCTTGTCAAATCTAATGCCTGAGTTTCTCTCCTCCCTTTTCCCCGTCTTTCTCCCTCTCTTCCAGGATTGCCAAATTAACTATCACTTCCTAAAGGTATCTCTCCTCTCCTCGCTCCCGTCCTCCCATCCGCTGTCTCCTTTCCTTGCCTCTGTTCCTCTTTTGTCTTCCTCCTTTGTGTCCAATCACTCGCTTTCTCACTCTCTTCCGCTCTGATCATTTGTACGTGGTTTAAGGCTACTGCAAATAGATCCAGTTTACTAACAATTTGTTCTCAGTGTGGGGTTGGAATTAGCACAAGAACAAGAGCTATCAGATGGCAGGAATTGCTCTTATAAATCATTGTCTTGAGCTGTAAATAGCCTCGTCTTGTGTTGAGAAAACCAAGTGTAAAGCTGTCAAGCTGGAAGTGAAATGTGACTGAAAATTGTCCTACAATACAAATGTATATTTATTTTCTTTTATATAGATATTATTCTCTACAAAGATAGCGTTTATGAAACTGTATACGTACAGGTAGGCTCCTTCCACAATAAAATAGGACAGAATACAA
The DNA here is from genome assembly GCF_036934945.1 of Oncorhynchus masou masou. Classification (NCBI taxonomy): domain Eukaryota; kingdom Metazoa; phylum Chordata; class Actinopteri; order Salmoniformes; family Salmonidae; genus Oncorhynchus; species Oncorhynchus masou. The sequence goes on along the minus strand of NC_088215.1, from coordinate 7,286,586 downwards.
ATACAATATGCTGAAAATACAAGTGTCCCACAGGGCGACTTCCTCATATCATCCAATAGGAAAACAGGCCTTCACCTCTGCAGACCCCAAGGACAGAAGGGTAGGACGATGGACACATGGTTCAGTGCCTGTTCATTACAGGGGCATTGCAGCCAACCCCCACCACCCACATACACAAACACACTCTGTTCTTCTCCTTCTCTCCCTTATCTCTTTTTCCCTTCGTCTATTAGTCCTCCACCTCTTCTTTTACTACTCATCGTGTTTTGGTCATTTAGCACACGATCTTATCCAGAGTTACTGACAGTAGTGAGTGAAGACATTTTTCATACTTTTTTCCCCCTACTGGTCCCCCGGGGGAGTCGAACCCGCAACCCTGGCGTTGGAAGCGCCGTGCTCTACCAACTGGACCTCTCAGTCCTATACCTCCCTCAACTGTGTAGCGGGTGTCTGTGTATATACTGCAGCCGCGTACACCTCACCTGGATGGACTATAGGCACAGGGAAAACGGGTGGGAATCGGGGACTCCCCATTGGGCTATAACTGGTTGGAAGGAGATTGTTAGTAAATGTTTCCTGTCTGTCTGTCTGTCTATGATGTACATCTGTCTGTCAACAAACTTTTTGTCTGTTTTTTAAAATTTCTTTCTCATCACCATCTGGTCATATTTCTTTTATCTTCCTCCTTTTTGGCCCATAGGTTATTTTTGGCTGCTTGTTCTATACTAGAGCAGTACAAGGGTGGAAGTTTTAAGCTGTGTGCCTATAGCAATGAGAGGTCAATACAAAGATGGACAGCACAGTTAGTTGTTCAGTGTGGATTTTTACTATGTCTTTATCAACACGAGCATTTCGTTGGACCCGCTAACGCATCTGCTAAACTGTGTACGCAACCAACAAACTTTGACTTGAGGAGTTGATTTCGCTCACGTTTGTTCATCGCTTATCCACAAGAGGGCAGTAATCACGGCAGGTTTTAAAATGCATTGCATTGGAGGTGCACTGAATCGAATACAGAGCAGTTTACAGGGCATTCAGAAAGTATTCAGTCCCCTTCCCTTTCTCCGCATGTTGTTACGTTACAGCCTTATTTTCCTCATCGATCTACACACACTACCCCATAATGACAAAGTGAAAACAGTTTTTTTTTTTTTTTAGCAAAATTATTCCAAATAAAGAACAGAAATATCTTATTTACATTTCAGACCTTCTGCTATGTGACTCGAAATTGAGCTCAGGTGCATCCTGTTTCCATTGATCATCCTTGAGATGTTTAAAACAAGTTGATTGGAGGTCCACCTGTGGTAAATTCAATTGATTGGACATGTTTTGGACACACACCTGTCTATATCAGGTTCCACAGTTGACACTGCATGTCAGAGCAAAAAATGAAACCATGAGGTTGAAGGAATTGTCCGTTGAGCTTCGAGACAGGATTGTGTCGAGGCACAGATCTGGGGAAAGGTACCAAAATATTTCTGCAGCATTGAAGGTCCCCAAGAACACAGTGGCCTACATCATTCTTAAATGGAAAAAGTTTGAAACCACCAAGACTCTTCCTAGAGGTGGCCACCCGGCCAAACTAAGCAGTTGGGGAAGAGGGGCCTTGGTCAGGGACGTGACCAAGAACCCGATGGTCATTCTGACAGAGCTACAGAGTTCCTCTGTGGAGATGGGAGAACCTTCCAGAAGGACAACCATCTCTGCAGCACTCCACCAGTCAGGCCTTTATGGTAGAGGGGCCAGACAGAAGCCACTCCTCAGTAAAAGGCACATGACAGCTCGCTTGGAGTTTGCCAAAAGGCACCTAAAGGACTCAGACCATGAGAAACAAGATTCTCTGTTCTGATGAAATCAATATTGAACTCTTTGACCTGAATACCAAGTGTCACGTCTGGAGGAAACCTGGCACCATCCCTACGGCGAAGCATGATGGTGGCAGCACCATGCTTGAAATGTTTTTCAGCGGCAGAGACTTGGAGACTAGTCAGGATCGTGGGAAAGATAAACGGAGCAAAGTACAGCGAGAACGCTCTGCTCAGGATCTCAGACTGGGGCGAAGGTTCACCTTCCAACAGGACAACGACCCTAAGCACACAGCCAGGAGTCTCAATGTCCTTCCGTGGCCCAGCCAGAGCCTGGATTTGAACCCGATCAAACATCTCTGGAAAGACCTGAAGATAGCTTGGCAGTGACGCTCCCCATCCAACCTGACAGAGCTCGAGAGGATCTGCAAAGAAGAATGGGAGAAACGTCCCAAATACAGGTGTGCCAGGCTTGTAGCGTCATACCTAAGAAGACCCGAAGCTGTAATCGCTGCCAAAGGTTCTTCAACAAAATACTGGGTGAAGGATCTGAATACTTATGTAAATGTGATATTTCTAATACATTTGCAAAAATGTCTAAAAACCTGTTTTTGCTTCATCATTATGGGGTAATGTGTGTAGATTGATGAGGGATTTAAAAAATATATATATATTTTAGAATAAGGCTGTAATGTAACAATCTGGAAAAAGTCAAGGGGTCTGAATACTTTCTGAATGCATTCTGTATCATTACATAAAGTTGTCATAAATTCTGAGTTTCATGATATGCTGGTTTATGGTTTTAGACCCTAAATTTCATAGTGTCCGTTTGTGGCCTTTGACTTTTGCTTAGGAATTTGTCAAACTGACCCCTTGTAAAGGAAATAGCACTCTAGACAAACTCAAAATGATTCTGAATGCATTTTTGTCTTTTGTTAGTGAGAGAAAGAAACATAGTAAGAAAGCCACAGTTGGAGTTCCCACCATTTACCACTAGATGTCCCCATAGCACTTTGTTGTAAAACCCAGTAAGAGAGCCTGTCCTCCTGAAATAGCGTGTTCCTCTCCGTCGGTGGGTTAGTGTTATGAGCGACCTGTGCTCCCTGAGATAAAGCATGTCTGTATGGTAGTGCTTCTGATAGTACAGCTGTGTCTCAGCCAACAGCCGTTCTTTGTTCTCCTCTCCCCCGCTGTGGTTGCAGGCAAAGGACAAAGCCGACAAAGCCAAAGTTCAGGTGCGTCCGTGAGGAAGTGAGGCCGCTTTCGCCAGTCTCTTCCTCTCGTTGGCTTCGCTTATAGGTGTGCCGTGGTCTGCTTCGCCCGATAGTGTGCTGCCTATACCTCACTAGCTATTTCTAGGCCCCGCCCGCTAAACAACCCCCTAGCCACTGTAGGATAGTCACCTGTCTGAATATGCCAGGATTGGACAGGTGTACGCAGTATGGCGAAGTCTTCACCTAGCCTATCAGAGGGCAGGGTGGAGCTATAACCTTTTTGCTCATGCCTATCACACCCTGTCGGATCGACGTGACGTGAAGAGGGTGAGGGGCTAGGAATGATCTGGACTTGTATGCAGACGCCATGAACCAAACTAAAGCCGCCTGACCAGTTTACTACACCTCGTCTGGCCATGAACACCAAGGGGGGGGGGGGGGCAGCAGTGTCAATTCATTGGACAGATTCCCAATGGGCTCAGATGTCTTTGGTTCAGTTGATTTTTTTGATTGTTGTATATATTCTACACAAATGGGCAGCTTTTTATTGTTGTGTGTCATGTGCGTGGCTGCCAGCCTGTCCAGTGTACTAGACAGACGAGGTTGAGCTGTAGTGTGGACCAGGTTTAGCATGACTGGGACAGCTGCTCGATTTGGCCCAAGCTCTTGAGGTGCGTGTGTGTGTGTGTGTGTGCGTGTGTGTGCGTGTGTGTGTGTATGTGCGTGTGTGTGTGCGTGGGGAGAGATTTGACACCTGTGAGTAAGGGTGAAGAATGATAATGGTACCCAGCCTGCTGTGACACCGCCATGTTCCCACTGCCTGGAAAACCGATGGAATGGGGGTCGCAAGAGTGTGCAAAACGGGTGTGTTTTAGTGCATGTGTGTGTTTGAGACCAGGAGGGTTTTACCGTCTTGCTCTGATTCTGAACCAAAGCATGGTTGAAGCTTTGTAAGAGCATGAAGTGGACACACTTTAGCGTCGTGATTGATACTTGATTGGCTGGCACATTGACCAATGACAATGCATTATCACTGAGGGGTTTGGCAGTAATTCATTCAAATGTGTTTAGATGAATTTCAACATTTTGACCTAAGGGTTTCTTGTAAATGCCACAAAAAGGGGAGTTATTTTACCATAATGAGTTAGCATAATGGCGAAGTCAGGAGTATTCAACATGTGTTCTGTCATTCCATATTTACTTTTTTTATACCCTCTGTGTCTATCTGTGTTCCATCTCCTCCAAAGTGAATGTTAAATAAAGTTAAATACAAATTTTGTTTTTGAATGGTGTTCTATTGTGTTATAAAAGGCTGCACAGCAGTGTGTGTGTGTGTGTGTGTGTCTCACACCGATCCCCTCTCCTCACCACACATAGAAAGCCAAGCTGGGCCCTGGTACTAAGAAGGTGATCTCTCCATCCGATGACAGCCCGTCTAGTCTGCCCTCGAACAACCTGGACTCGGTCAAACTCACCGACTTCAACTTCCTGGCCGTGCTGGGGAAAGGCAGCTTCGGCAAGGTGAGCACCGGATCTGACTTGTATTTTTAAGGAGGTGAAGTGGTCTCCCGGACACAGATTAAGCCGAGTCCTGACAGAAAAGCACTTTCAAAATGAAGATTCTCCATTGATCTCGTTTTTTTAAGTGTTGATCTTTGCTTGTTCTGTGTTTGGGAAACTTCCCCACAATGATTTGTCACAAGTTGTTCTTATTGGCGTCTGAAATCAATGAAGGTCCTGGGATGTTTTCTATCGGACAAAATCTGAACTTGATTCAGATCCAAGTCTATTGTCGGTGTGCGTGAGTCACATCATAGTCACATCATCCACAATTTACACAGAACCCGAGTCACGCAATGAATGAGTGCAATGCCACGTTTCGGTTCAGACTGTCCGTACCTCGACGTAGCACAACGTGACTAAATGAGTATATCCACGCGTCAGTTGACTAGTAAGCATAGTAACAACATAACAGTTGAGTTAATAGCGTCACTATCCGCCTTAAGCCAGCTTATTAGAAGCTTTCGGTCTAACCTTTGACCTCTCGTGCTCCTGTGTACCAGGTGATCCTGGCAGAGATGAAGCCCACGGAGGAGCTGTACGCCGTCAAGATCCTGAAGAAGGACGTGGTGATTCAGGACGATGATGTGGAGTGTACCATGATCGAGAAGAGAGTCCTGGCCCAGCAGGACAAACCACCCTTCCTCACTTCACTCCACTCCTGCTTCCAGACCGTGGTACGGAGACTACGGACACACACACATGCACACATACATACACACACGTGGGCATATAGTGGGGCAAAAAAGTATTTAGTCAGCCACCAATTGTGCAAGTTCTCCTATTTAAAAAGATGAGAGAGGCCTGTAATTTTCATCATAGGTACACATCAACTATGACAGACAAAATGAGATAAAAAAATCCAGAAAATCACATTGTAGGATTTTTAATGAATTTATTTGCAAATTATGGTGGAAAATAAGTTTTTGGTCACCTAAAAGCAAGCAAGATTTCTGGCTCTCACAGACCGGTGTCCTCCACTCGTTACCTGTATTAATGGCACCTGTTTGAACTTGTTATCAGTATAAAAGACACCTTTCCACAACCTCGAACAGTCACACTCCAAACTCCACTATGGCCAAGACCAAAGAGCTGTCAAAGGACACCAGAAACAAATTGTAGAACTGCACCAGGCTGGGAAGTGCACCAGGCTGGGAAGACTGAATCTGCAATAGGTAAGCAGCTTGGTTTGAAGAAATCAACTGTGGGAGCAATTATTAGGAAATGGAAGACATTCAAGACCACTGATAATCTCCCTTAATCTGGGGCTCCATGCAAGATCTCACCCCGTGGGGTCAAAATGATCACAAGAACGGTGAGCAAAAATCCCAGAACCACGCGGGGGGACCTAGTGAATGACCTGCAGAGCGCTGGGACCAAAGTAACAAAGCCTACCATCAGTAACACACTACGCCGCCAGGGACTCAAATCTTGCAGTGCCAGACGTGTCCCCCTGCTTAAGCCAGTACATGTCCAGGCCCTTCTGAAGTTTGCTAGAGAGCATTTGGATGATCCAGAAGAATATTGGGAGAATGTCATATGGTCAGATGAAACCAAAATATAACTTTTTGGTAAAAACTCAACTCGTCGTGTTTGGAGGACAAAGAATGCTGAGTTGCATCCAAAGAACACAATACCTACTGTGAAGCATGAGGGTAGAAACATCATGCTTTGGGGCTGTTTTTCTGCAAAGGGACCAGGACGACTGATCCGTGTAAAGGAAATAATGAATGGGGCCATGTATCGTGAGATTTTGAGTGAAAACCTCCTTCCATCAGCAAGGGCATTGAAGATGAAACGTGGCTGGGTCTTTCAGCATGACAATGATCCCAAACACACCGCCTGGGCAGTGGTTTCGTAAGAAGCATTTCTTGGTCCTGGAGTGGCCTAGCCAGTCTCCAGATCTCAACCCCATAGAAAATCTTTGGAGGGACTTGAAAGTCCGTGTTGCCCAGCAACAGCCCCAAAACAGCACCGCTCTAGAGGAGATCTGCATGGAGGAATGGGCCAAAATACCAGCAACAGGGAGTAAAAGTGACAAGGAAATATTCAAATTTGTTTCAGGAAAACTTTGTTTCAAACTGTCTGCTAGAGCAACAATCTTTTACTTTTTGGAACTCGCTACCCCTTTCTCTTATCGGAAGGATTAATGTCATTAAAATGAATGTGTTGCCCAAATGTTTATATTTATTTCAATGTTTACCCATTTTTATTCCAAAATCTTTTTTTATTTCACTGGATCAAACATTCATGCATTTTATTTGGGATGGCAAGGTACCACGGATTGGTAGAAAACATTTACAGAAGCCTAGGTCATTGGGGGGTTTAGCTCTACCAAATTTTCAGACATACTACTGGGCTGCAAATTTCAGAGCCCTTCTGTACTGGCTGCAGACTGATCCTACTGGCCCTAGACCACTCTGGGTCCAGATGGAGTCTGAATCGTGTAAACCTGCAGCACTTTCCTCTGTGTTGTGCTCGTCTCTTCCAGTGTCCCTAGGCAAAAGGTGTGTCAACCCAATTTGTAAAGCAGTCTCTTAAAATTTGGAATCAGTTCCGTTTAGCCTTTAGCCTCCGAGGCTTCTCTCTATCAGGCCCAATCAATCAGAACATTTTATTTCCTCCATCTTTGAATGATGGGGCATTTGGCACTCACTAGGCCTCTCCTCGCTAGCCCAATTATTATTTGATGATACATTTGCCTCTTTTTCTCAGCTGCAGGAAAAGTTCAATCTCCCCCAATCCCACTTTTTCCGCTATCTCCAGACTAGAAACTTTGTCAGAGCTAACACACCTGGATTTCCCCATAGGCCTGTGAATACAGCTATAGAGAGCATCTTGGAGTTGAACAAGCTTCCTAGGGGTGCAATTTCAGATGTACATGCAATCATTCATGACTTACAGAACCCTTCTTTGGTGCCTTTAAAAGACTCGATGGGAAAAGGATTTGGGGGAGAACTTGGGGAAGACACCTGGGAATCTGTGCTGCACAGGGTGCACTCGTCCTCTTTTAGCACTAGACACAGCCTCATTCAATTCAAGGTGGTTCACCGTATCCACTGATCCGGGGCCAAACTTGGAAGAATATTCCCTGATTTTGATCCTACCTGTCTCAGATGTAAAGTGGAACCAGCCACACGGTTGCATATGTTTTGGGGCTGTCATAAACTGTCAGGTTTCTGGGAATTAATATTTAAATGTTTCTCTGCCCTTTTTGAGTGTACTGCCCATAGGTACCCCCCTATCAAGAATCCAGTCGGACACTGTTGCTTATACAACTATTTTAGCTAGATGGCTAATACTACAGAATTGGAAGATGGCAGCTCCCCCATCTTATAAATATTGGGTGAGAGATGTTGTACTCTCTGAAACTAGAAAAAATTCAATTCAATTCACGTGGGAACCCCAAACTGTGCTTATTGATTGTGGCCCTCGGATGCCTTGTTCATCTTGCCCGGGCAGAGACTGAAGTGTGAGCTTGTTTTTCCCAGTTATTTTTTACATTTTGTTCACGCATACATGAATAATCATTCTACTTTTTTATTTTTTTTATTTTAAAGCATTATAAACTTTATTTTTGGTCCAGTGGATGGTCGGTCTGTGGCCATGACTGTCTGTGGGTGGTTGCATTTCTCCACCCTAAGCCCTTGACTTTTTCAGGAACAATGGTGAGGTGTTGACTCTGTCCCTTTACCCTTTAAGATTGCCCTTTAACCTTTGTAGCCTTCTGCCTGGTGTGTTTAACTTGTCTAAAGTATGGTATCTTTAAAGCTATTTTTTTATTTGTTTTTTTATTTGTATTTTTTTTTCTAGTTGAGTGTATTATTTATATTGCTTTGTGTGTGTGTGTGTGTGTGTGTGTGTGTGTGTGTGTGTGGGGGTGTAAAATTTAATAAACAGTTTTAAAAAAATACCAGCAACAGTGTGTGAAAACCTTGTGAAGACTTACAGAAAACGTTGGACCTCTTGCCAACAAAGGGTATATAACAAAGTATTGAGAAACTTTTGTTATTGACCAAATACTTATTTTCCACCATAATTTTTTCTCATTTTGTCTGTCATAGTTGAAGTGTACCTATGATGAAAATTACAGGCCTCTCTTATCTTTTTAAGTGGGAGACATTGCTCAATTGGCGGCTGACTACGCACAATTTGCTTGCTTTTTTGCTGTCCATCGATGTTGATGATGATGTGGCTGTGGTTATTGTGGTGGGGCATACACACACACACACACACACACACACACACACACACACACACACACACACACACACACACACACACACACACACACACACACACACACACACATATTATATTTCTCTAACTCATCAAGCTCCTCTATGACACTAAATAAACAATTACATTGGATAGGCCATTGTACTTACCTGCAGTATAGTATGATTACTATTCATGTGTTCATGGTTATTATTGGCCTTGACCGTGACCTTTCCCCTTTGATGTCATCACCCAGAGTTGTAGCTGTTCGATGCGATTCTACCACAGGTTAAGTGGGCTGTATCGCTTTCAAATACCTTTAATTATTATGTTTAAAGTAAAGTAATATTGAATTGTGTGTGGGCATTCCTTGTCAAGTTACTACACACACACACACACACACACACACACACACACACACACACACACACACACACACACACACACACACACACACACACACACACACACACACACACACACACACACAAATGTACACCACCCACGTGTATATACACACACACACACACAAATGTACAGTTCAATTAAATGTTTCTTTGTTTTAATCTGTCCACTTTTTCAGCACTTCTCATTCCTCCTTAATCTTTAATCCCTCAATCTCTCTCCCGGCAGAGACAAAGGGCAGGCACCATCTGCACCGTACGGTGGTGAACACACACACACACACACACCCATCCCCAAAGTGGAAATCTAAAATCCTATGCATTTTAAGTGATGAGAAGTCCAAATCCTCTTCACAATAAGGTGCCACGATCACTTTGGGGGTAATTGTTTAAGGAAACCATTTGCCTTGTCTGCCAGGTTATGTCAAGCCTCTTGAGCAAAGTGCATAAAATACGGCTAAACTTATTATAATCTCGCAGTGTGATTTCATTTCAAGTGTATTCGTCAACGATGTGCGTTTTATAAGGAGGCGATTGATTGTAACTAGGGTTTAGTAAGCTGAGGAATACATACATAGGTTGCCTCTTCAGTACGTACAATGTTGAAGGAAAGTTTCAAATTAAATCACACTTCCAGATCATAATTAAGCAACAAAGCCCGAGAAGGTGTGGTATATGGTCAATATACCACGGCTAACGGCTGTTCTAAGGCCACGACACAATGCAGAGTGCCTGGACACAGCCCTGAGCCGTGCTATATTGCCCACAAACCACAAACCCCCGAGGTCCCTTATTGCTATTATAAACTGTTTACCAACGTAATTAGACCAGTATATGGTAATATTTTGTCATACCTGTGGTACACAGTCTGATATACCACGTCTTTTAGCCAATCAGTATTCAAATTCGTATTTTCAATGACAGCCTCGGAACAGTGGGTTAAATGCCTTGTTCAAGGGCAGAACGACAGATTTGTACCTTGTCAGCACGGGGATTCAATCTTGCAACTTTTCGGTTACTAGTCCAACGCTCTAACCACTAGGCTGCGCTGCTGCCCCATTTTACTTAACACTCCTCCCGTATCCCCTATGTGTGACTCAATACTACACAACAGCCTGATCACTGGGTCCTACAGTATAATGACGAAAGCCTCTGTCTTTCTGACACGGCTGTTATCGTGTCGCGGTATATGAGGGTAGAACGGGTGCCAACCCTAAGCATTATGGGAAAACAATGTTAAATGATATCTAACACCCCCATCTCTGTCTCCCTCTCTGCCCAGGACCGGCTGTACTTTGTCATGGAGTACGTGACTGGAGGAGACCTCATGTACCACATCCAACAAGTGGGCAAGTTCAAAGAGCCGCAGGCGGTGTAAGTTACCCTTTCCCCTCGCTTTCCCCTTTTTATACGGAACACCAATATAAACGCAGCATGTAAAGTGTTGGTCCCATGTTTCTGCTCCCGAGTGGCGCAGCGGTCTAAGGCACTGCATCTCAGTGCAAGAGGCGTCACTACAATCTCTGGTTCGATTCCAGGCTGTATCACACCCGGCCGTGATTGGGAGTCCCATAGGGCGGCGCACAATTTGCCCAGCATCGTCTGGGTTTGGCCGGGGTAGGCAGTCATTGTAAATAAGAATTTGTTCTTAACTGACTTGCCTAGTTAAATAAATGTGAAACATTTGTAAAAAATTAAAATAAAATAACAACTTTTTGTTAGCTCAAATAAAATATTTTTTATTTTTTATTTAACCTTTATTTAACTAGGCAGGTCAGTTAAGAACAATGACGGCCTCCCAAAAGGCAAAGGCCTCCTGCAGAGACGGGGGCTGGGAATTAAAAAAATAAATATAGGGCAAAATACACATCACAACAAGAGACACAACACTACATAAAGAGAGACCTAAGACAACAACATAGCAGGGCAGCAACACATGACAACACAGTATGGTAGCCACACAACATGGCAACAACATGGTAGCAACACAACATGGTAGCAGCACAAAACAGGGTACAAACATTTATAGGTGCACGGTGTTTCCTCCGACACATTGTTAAGAAGCAGTGCGGCTTGGTTGGGTTGTGTATCGGAGGACGCATGACTTTCAACCTTCGTCTCTCCCGAGCCCATACGGGAGTTATAGCGATGAGACAAGATAGTAGCTACTAAAAAACAATTGTATACCACGAAATTGGGGAGAGAACGGGGTAAAATGAAAAAAATGAAAAACAATACATCACGGAAAGCAGTCACAACTGTCAGTGTCCATGATAGAGTCTTTGAATCAATAGATTGAGATAAAACTGTCCAGTTTGAGTGTTTGTTGCAGCTCGTTCCAGTCGCTAGCTGCAGCGAACTGAAAAGACGAGTGACCCAGGGATGTGTGTGCTTTGGGGACCTTTAACAGAATGTGACTGGCAGAACGGGCGTTGTATGTGGAGGATGAGGGCTGCAGTACATATCTCAGATAGGGGGGAGTGAGGCCTAAGAGGGTTTTATAAATAAGCATCAACCAGTGAGTCTTGCGATGGGTCTACAGAGATTACCAGTTTACAGAAGAGTATAGAGTGCAGTGATGTGTCCTATAAGGAGCATTGGGGGCAAATCTGATGGCTGAATGGTAAAGAGCATCTAGTCACTCGAGAGCACCCTTACCTGCAGATCTATAAATTATGTCTCCGTAATCTAGCATGGGAAGGATGGTCATCTGAATCAGGGTTAGTTTGGCAGCTGGGGTGAAAGAGGAGTGATTACGATAAAGTAAACCAAGTCTAGTTTAGCCTGCAGCTTTGATATGTGCTGAGAGAAGAACAGTGTATCACCTAGCCATACTCCCAAGTATGAGGTGACTACCTCAAGCTCTAACCCCTCAGAGGTAGTAATCACACCTGTGGGGAGAGGGGCATTCTTCTTACCAAACCACATGACCTAAACCGCTTCCTCTTCACCTGTCTGATCTATCTGAGGGGTGCTGAAGAGTTCTTCTGTCATTAATAAAAAACCCTAATTCTGATGGGTGGGTCTGGCTCCCAGGTGGGTGGGCCTGGGAGGGCATAGGCCAATCAGAATGGCTGCACCCCTGCCCAGTCATGTGAAATCTATAGATTAGATGTTCTATGAACTGTAGCTCAGTAAAATCTTTGCAATTGTTGCATTTATATTCTTGGCCAGCATAAATAGGGGGAACAAAAGTGCGTGTGTGTAAAAGATAAATAAATAGAGGGCTTGGAACAGAGCGGGGGAAGGGAGAGGTCAAAACTAGACTGGGCTCTGCGAAGCACGGAGGAGAAGGAGAGACGGCAGAAATATTCATTCTTATACCTCGGCTGTCAGAATGTGTTCAGCACATTACAGTCCTTCACAACCCTTCCCTGTTTGAGATGAATGGCTTCAGGGCTGTCTAACACGGAGCGTGTCGTTGCAGGTTCTACGCAGCAGAGATCTCTGTCGGCCTGTCCTTCCTGCACAAGAAAGGAGTCATTTACAGGTGGGCCTTCAACTCAGAGGCACTTTATCCCATTCTAGGATCAATGTTTACTGTACACGGTGCATTGTCAAACCACGAATGAATCCATTGAATAATGTAAATGTAAGGAAGTAAACAGGAGTGGTGTAAAGGCCCTAAAATACAATGGTCGTCTTCATTTGGCCCTTGTCACATGATGCGGTTGTCTCCTGCAGGGATCTGAAGCTGGACAACGTGATGCTGGACTCGGAGGGCCACATTAAGATCGCTGACTTTGGCATGTGTAAAGAGAACATACACGAGGGCGTGACCACTCGCACCTTCTGTGGGACGCCCGACTACATCGCCCCAGAGGTAGGGACAGGGGGAGTGTGTGGGAGTGTGTGGGTGTGTGTGTGTGTGTGTGTGTGTGTGTGTGTGTGTGTGTGTGTGTGTGAGGGAGGGAGGGAGGGAGGGAGGGAGGGGGAGGGAGGGAGGAGAGAGAGAGAGAGAGGGGTGGTCCTCTTTGTCATTGTCTGACCTGCGCCCCCGTCTCTGTGGTGATCCACATCCGAGTCGACAGCTCAGGACACACACACACACTCCAGCTGACTCGGACCAACATCGTTGTGCCCTAGGCTTAATTCAAACTTATCACAGAGAAGCCAAGGTCTACATATCATTGATTATCTATGTAGGCTAAGCAGCCTGCCTCAGTAGACGTGCTATTCAGGGAAGGTACACTGAACCCCGGCTGTAGAGAGTAACATAAGCACTAACTTTAACAATGCTATTTTAGCATAGAACTCATGTAAGCGCCATTTAAACCACGTAAAAAGGTGCTTAAACACCATTTCCGTGCATTTTACCCACCATGTACGTGCATCCTATAGTATCTTAGTGTCTTGTTTCCTATTGATTTGTATCAGCACATCCACTACAGTGCTTCTACTGAACATTTTGAGTTTTATTGACAATTACATGAAGTTGATGCAAAGAGTCATTATTTGCAGTGTTGACCCTTCTTTTTTAAGTCCTCTGCAATCCGCCCTGGCATGCTGTCAATTAACTTCTGGGCCACATCCTGACTGATGGCAGCCCATTCTTGCGTAATCAATGCTTGGAGTTTGTCAGAATCTGTAGGTTTTTGTTTGTCCACCCGCCTCTTGAGGATTGACCACAAGTTCTCAATGGGATTAAGGTCTGGGGAGTTTCCTGGCCATGGACCCAAAATATCGATGTTTTGTTCCCCGAGCCACTTGGTTATCACTATTGCCTTATGGCAAGGTGCTCCATCACGCTGGAAAAGGCATTGTTCGTCACCAAACTGTTCTTTGGATGGTTGGGAGAAGTTGCTCTCAGAGGATGTGTTGGTACCATTCTTTATTCATGGCTGTGTTTTTAGGCAAAATTGCAAGTGAGCCCACTCCCTTGGCTGAGAAGCAACCCCACACATGAATGGTCTCAGGATGCATTACTGTTGGCAGGACACAGGACTGATGGTAGCACTCACCTAGTCTTCTCTGGACAAGCTTTTTCCTGGACACCAGGCCATCCTCCAAAAGACTGTGTGTGCAGATGGCTTGCCATTCCTGGCACTTTCTTGGGCGCCCTGAAGCCATCTTCACAACAACTGAACCGCTCTTCTTGAAGTTCTTGATGATCCAATAAATGGTTGATTTAGGTGCAATCTTAATGGCAGCAATATCCTTGCCTGTGAAGCCCGTTTTGTGCAAAGCAATTATGACGGCACGTGTTTCCTTTCAGGTAACCATGGTTGACAGAGGAAGAACAATGATTCCAAGCACCACCCTCCTTTTGAATCTTCCAGTCTGTTATTCGAACTCAATCAGCATGACAGAGTGCTCTCCAGCCTGGTCCTCGTCAACACTCAAACCTGTGTTAACGAGAGAATCACTGACATCATGTCAGCTGGTCCTTTTGTGGCAAGCTTGAAATGCGGTGGAATTTTTTGGGGTGGGATTCAGTTCATTTCCATGGCAAAGAGGGGAGGGACTTTGCAATTAATTGCAATTCATCTGATCACTCTTCATAACATTCTGGAGTATATGCAAATTGCCATCATACAAACTGAGGCAGCAGACTTTGTGAAAATTAATATTTGTGTCAGTCTCAACTTTTGGTCGAGACCTAGATGTTGAGACCATTTTATTAGCGCCAATGAATGGTTGGAAATGGACATTTACCTAAAAGCACAGTTTGAATTGCAATCTGATTTCTTCAAGTCTGATTTCTTCATTGAAGTGAAATTGACCCCAACCTCGTAATACCAGAAGTTCTGTGTCCCCTATATGTGTGTTCTATTCATATTGTCTTGCTATTTTTTGCGATGTGAAAGTGTGCTATCCTCTCCGTTTTTTGTCTGTGCGTGTGTACACGCACTTGAGTGTCTGTGTGAGAGTGTGCCAGTGTCCGTGTGTCTACACGCACCAGTGTGTATCTGTATGGGAGTACTCTTCCGTGTACTTGTAGGCGTGTGTGTCTCTTAGTTGTCAGGACCCATGTGGGAAAAAAACAGCTCAGGCGGTCCCCGGGCACCTCTCTTTCGCCTGTCACCACCACATTACGCCGCACGCACACGCGCACACTGCATTGCTCTACTTCTCTCTTTCCACTGTTTACCTCTCACCCTGACCTACATAGGCAGCCATGGGAAGGCTCTGTGAGCGTCCCAAACAGGCACCCTGTTTCTTCTACAGCCCTATGGGCCTTGGTCAAAAGCAGTGCACTATAAAGGGAATAGGGTGTCGTCTGGGACACAGCCTCTATCAATCTGAGAGGAACACGTTGGTCACTGTATGCTAATGGCATTGTACACACTGGGTTACCAGAGTAACAGGCCTGTGAGATGGAGAGGTGGAGGAGAAATAGGGAGGCAGAGGGACTGGGGAGCGGAGGCAGAGGGACTGGGGAGCGAGAGGCAGAGGGACTGGGGAGCGGGAGGCAGAGGGACTGGGGAGCGAGAGGCAGAGGGACTGGGGAGCGAGAGGCAGAGGGACTGGGGAGCGGGAGGCAGAGGGACTGGGGAGCGGGAGGCAGAGGGACTGGGGAGCGGGAGGCAGAGGGACTGGGGAGCGGGAGGCAGAGGGACTGGGGAGCGGGAGGCAGAGGGACTGGGGAGCGGGAGGCAGAGGGACTGGGGAGCGGGAGGCAGAGGGACTGGGGAGCGGGAGGCAGAGGGACTGGGGAGCGGGAGGCAGAGGGACTGGGGAGCGGGAGGCAGAGGGACTGGGGAGCGGGGAGGCAGAGGGACTGGGGAGAGGCAGAGGGACAGAGACTGGGGAGCGGGAGGCAGAGGGACTGGGGAGCGGGGGGCAGAGGGACTGGGGAGTGGGAGGCAGAGGGACTGGGAGAGCGGGGGCAGAGGGACTGGGAGAGTGTGGGACAGAGACTGGGAGAGTGTGGGAGGCAGAGGGACTGGGAGAGCGGGGGCAGAGGGACTGGGAGAGGCAGAGGGACTGGGGAGCGGGAGGCAGAGGGACTGGGGAGCGGGAGGCAGAGGGACTGGGGAGCGGGAGGCAGAGGGACTGGGAGAGCGGGAGGCAGAGGGACTGGGGAGCGGGAGGCAGAGGGACTGGGGAGTGGGAGGCAGAGGGACTGGGGAGCGGGAGGCAGAGGGACTGGGAGAGGGAGGCAGAGGGACTGGGAGAGCGGGGGCTGGAGGGACTGGGGAGCGGGAGGCAGAGGGACTGGGGAGCGGGAGGCAGAGGGACTGGGGAGCGGGAGGCAGAGGGACTGGGGAGCGGGAGGCAGAGGGACTGGGGAGCGGGAGGCAGAGGGACTGGGGAGCGGGAGGCAGAGGGACTGGGGAGCGGGAGGCAGAGGGACTGGGGAGCGGGAGGCAGAGACTGGGAGAGGGAGAGGGAGAGAGAGAGAGACTGGGAGAGGGAGAGAGACTGGGAGAGGGAGAGAGGCTGCGAGAGAGGCTGCGAGAGAGAGAGAGAGACTGGGGGAGAAGCTGCTTTAGCACTATCTTTGGATTGTCCTCTGGCTCCTCGTTTTGGCTTCAAGAACTTCATGTATTCATCTCACGCTGTAACTTGGTCTCCTCGTTATGACGAACGTGACACCTGTAGCAAAGGGAAGCGCAATAAATGGTATATAAATATACAGGTTTTGAAGTTGATCAATCATTACAATTATCAATAGTTAGTTCACTGATGGCATTGCTTAACAATGTTTTGTGATTATCAGCCCAATGTTAATATGGCTACTACTAATAGAACAAGAATCAGGACACACCAGGTTTGGGGTCAATTCAGAATTGAGTTGTGAATTGCTGTTTAATTCCAATGAATTCACTGTTCAAGTAAAATTCAATTCAATGCAATTCATTCAAATGGCTAATGTACTCTACATGTCACTATACACATTTTTATTTTTACATCAATTATAGATGGTTACCAATTATATGTTCCAGTAAATTATTTTAAAAAACAGGAGATCTATACATTGCCCAGGAAATGCATTCCCTGTTGCAGTGGTAAAGGTATAGATCTACTGGGAAATCTACACATTTCCTATGGTGAATCTATAGATCTACTGGGAAATCTACACATTTCCTACGGTGAATCTATAGATCTACTGGGAAATCTACACATTTCCTACGGTGAATCTATAGATCTACTGGGAAATCTACACATTTCCTATGGTGAATCTATAGATCTCCTGGGAAATCTACACATTTCCTACGGTGAATCTATATATCTCCTGGGAAATCTACACATTTCCTATGGTGAATCTATAGATCTCCTGGGAAATCTACACATTTCCTATGGTGAATCTATATATCTCCTGGGAAATCTACACATTTCCTATGGTGAATCTATAGATCTCCTGGGAAATCTACACATTTCCTATGGTGAATCTATAGATCTCCTGGGAAATCTACACATTTCCTATGGTGAATCTATAGATCTCCTGGGAAATCTACACATTTCCTATGGTGAATCTATAGATCTCCTGGGAAATCTACACATTTCCTATGGTGAATCTATAGATCTCCTGGGAAATCTACACATTTCCTATGGTGAATCTATAGATCTCCTGGGAAATCTACACATTTCCTATGGTGAATCTATAGATCTCCTGGGAAATCTACACATTTCCTATGGTGAATCTATATATCTCCTGGGAAATCTACACATTTCCTATGGTGAATCTATAGATCTCCTGGGAAATCTACACATTTCCTATGGTGAATCTATAGATCTACTGGGAAATCTACACATTTCCTACGGTGAATCTATAGATCTACTGGGAAATCTACACATTTCCTATGGTGAATCTATAGATCTCCTGGGAAATCTACACATTTCCTATGGTGAATCTATAGATCTCCTGGGAAATCTACACATTTCCTATGGTGAATCTATAGATCTCCTGGGAAATCTACACATTTCCTACGGTGAATCTATAGATCTCCTGGGAAATCTACACATTTCCTATGGTGAATCTATAGATCTCCTGGGAAATCTACACATTTCCTACGGTGAATCTATAGATCTACTGGGAAATCTACACATTTCCTATGGTGAATCTATAGATCTCCTGGGAAATCTACACATTTCCTATGGTGAATCTATAGATCTACTGGGAAATCTACACATTTCCTATGGTGAATCTATAGATCTCCTGGGAAATCTACACATTTCCTATGGTGAATCTATAGATCTACTGGGAAGTCTACACATTTCCTATGGTGAATCTAATCTATAGATCTACTGGGAAATCTACACATTTCCTATGGTGAATCTATAGATCTACTGGGAAATCTACACATTTCCTATGGTGAATCTATAGATCTACTGGGAAATCTACACATTTCCTATGGTGAATCTATAGATCTACTGGGAAATCTACACATTTCCTATGGTGAATCTATAGATCTACTGGGAAATCTACACATTTCCTATGGTGAATCTATATATCTACTGGGAAATCTACACATTTCCTATGGTGAATCTATAGATCTACTGGGAAATCTACACATTTCCTATGGTGAATCTATAGATCTACTGGGAAATCTACACATTTCCTACGGTGAATCTATAGATCTACTGGGAAATCTACACATTTCCTACGGTGAATCTATAGATCTACTGGGAAATCTACACATTTCCTATGGTGAATCTATAGATCTACTGGGAAATCTACACATTTCCTATGGTGAATCTATATATCTCCTGCAAAGGATATAAGCTCAAACTTGCAAAAGTAAACTGTCACTTTAACCTTTTTTCAGTTATTCGCTCCAAATTTCTCCAGAAATGTTATTGTTTGTGCTTCACATTGCCAGTTGTGGGGTTGTAGGCGTTGCCAATATTGCTGATGACCTTCCTGTAGACCAAAGTAGTTTCAGTGTTGAACGGTCCTTTGTGTTGCTGGCGGGACCGCCCCTCTGTCAGTACAGCTGAGAATGCCACTCTTGGTCATTCTGTGAAGGCAAAGATGACACGTTCTTAGGTAGATTATGATGATGTCATAATGCCTTACAAGATGCTCATAATGAATCAGAGTCCAGTTTTTATAGTATGTGAAACTTCAGAACGGTAGGATGCTTGAAATGCCGGGGTGTCATACAAAGCTTTTCATCTAGTATGAATTGACAGCACGCCATTAAGCAGGAGAATAATCCTATCAGACCCACGTGTGTTTGGCGATAGCTGTTAATCAGAAGTGGGGACGGTCCAAAATGAACGAAGGGCGTGAACAAACGCGATCGTGCGTTTAGAAGGCGCCTTCTCAATATGGACGAGCCTAGTATGTTGTTGCTTACTGCACACGTTTTTTTCCCTGAACAGTATGTTCTAAATAGTATGTTGTGTGGTTCGTACATTTAGTACCCAGTGGCACATAAAAAATAGATTTTATAAAACACAAGGGCTCATACATCCAGGTTCTTTGTGATTGCGAGCCAGTGTAGGAGTGCATGTATGTGTGAGGAATGAATGAGTGTGTGTGTTTGTGTGTGTCCAGCTCACTAAAGCCTGAAGATAAGTGGCTTGCGTGCCAAGACAGCACAGTGCAGAGCCAGACGTGCCTCTCAGGGCTCCCAAGGGGCAGGTGGAGGTCAGGTGTTACACAGAAAAGGTCACAGGGCAATGTGGAACAGAACTGCTCTCACATATCACACCTACCAGGTGATGGTGGGGGGAAAAGGTGTGTGTGTGTGTGTGTGTGTGTGTGTGTGTGTGTGTGTGTGTGTGTGTGTGTGTGTGTGTGTGTGTGTGTGTGCCTCCAGAAACCATCAGTGTATCTGCAGTGAGACTGTAACCTTGGCCAGCATCAGACTTAGAGGGCTCTCACATACAACATTTTTTTTCTTGAGAAAGAAAGTGAGAGAGAGTGTGTGAGGGTGTACCAGAGGGTGGGTGTGTGTGTGTGATAGAGAGAGGAAGAAAGAAGAGAGTGTTTGTGGGTGCTTGTATGGGGTAAACAGGGGTTTAACACCAACTACATCAACAGTGTAGCTCTGATCTGCTCATTTAAAGCTTAACATTACTTATTCATAATCACCGCATATCATCATCTGTTATATATATATATATATATACCTATTCATAAGAATTTAACCTATATCATATTCTTACTGTCATGGTGGGTTACTATTTAAGAGGTCAAGTGCTTATGTCAGGTGTCTTAAGGCGTGACGACCATCTTTGATTACGATGGACTGGGCAGTGCCTCTTCAAATAAGACACACACACACACACACACACTCCTTATACTGTGTGTGAAAAACAAAGCACTGACCTCTTTCCCCACCTCACATCTCCATGACACAATTGTCTATCTTTTTATTGATGACCTTCCTCTGGCAAACCCCTCGCTTTTCCTCTTCTTCTCTCTTGTCCTCTCTTCGGGTCTGTCTGTATCTCCCCCCCCCCCCTCTGGAGCAGGGGAGGGGAGAAAGAGGGAGTGTTGATCCATTCATTTCTGCCATCATTTCTTGAGCCACGTCCTCTGAAAAGCAGTTCCCGTTTGCAACACTGTCCAACAGGACACTGTAAGACACGTGCCTTTCTTCCTTCCTTCAGTCGTGTTGTTCTCCACTTCTACCGTATGTTCAATGGACGTCCCGTCTTACATGCACAATGTGTTCATGGGCGGACTTAACCCAGCTGTTATTGCACAAGTAGAGATGCCCCACTTCACAAAGCGATAACGTTGTCTCCCTCCATTCGTTTAGCACCAGTGAACTCTCCCGTGGACGTCACAACAGTACTTTCCTTTGCATCACTGGATTCCCCCCCCCCCCCCTCCCTCTACGACAGGGCAGTGCTTCGCTCCAGCTAGGCTGTCTCATGTCTCCATTAGAATGGATCCAGTGATACGCTAGGGGGATCACAGCAGCAGATGGTGAAACTGGTTGACAGGATGTACCTGCTCTCTCGGTAGTGAACCAGGTTCCCTCTAGAGGAGGATGCTAATTGCTAATAAGAGCTAGATTGACTGGTGAAGCGAGTGTGGATGGCCTGTGTCTCGGGCTCTCCCGGGCACTTAGCGATAGACCGTTAGCAATAGACGTATCGTGCCGACAATCGTGCCGACAATGTGTGTGTGTAATGTGTCCATATGAATGTGTTATAGTAGCTGATGCAGAGTGTGGTGTGAGACTAAAAGTTATAAATGTGTGTGTGTGCCTGTCTCTTTGTCTGTAATGTGTATATACTTTGCCAGCATTTCAGCTTCTGTGAACATGTACATTGTCTTATCTAATCCCATGTAACTCTTTTCATCCCTCGCTCGCTCTGTCTCTCCCTCTCGCTCTGTCTCTCTCTCTCCCTCTCGCTCTGTCTCTCTCTCTCTCTCTCTCTCCTCTCTCGCTCTCTCGTCTCTCTCTCTCCCTCTCGCTCTGTCTCTCTCGCTCTGTCTCTCTCGCTCTGTCTCTCTCGCTCTGTCTCTCTCGCTCTGTCTCTCTCGCTCTGTCTCTCGCTCTGTCTCTCTCGCTCTGTCTCTCTCGCTCTGTCTCTCTCGCTCTGTCTCTCTCGCTCTGTCTCTCTCGCTCTGTCTCTCTCGCTCTGTCTCTCTCGCTCTCTCTCCTCTCGTCTCTCTCCTCTCTCTCTCGCTCTGTCCTCTCTCGCTCTGTCTCTCTCGCTCTGTCTCTCTCGCTCTGTCTCTCTCGCTCTCTCTCTCGCTCGCTCTGTCTCTCGCTCTCTCTCCCTCTCGCTCTGTCTCTCTCGCTCTGTCTCTCTCGCTCTGTCTCTCTCTCGCTTGTCTCTCTCGCTTGTCTCTCTCGCTCTGTCTCTCTCGCTCTTCTCTCTCTCGCTCTGTCTCTCTCCCTCGCTCTGTCCTCTCGCTCTGTCTCTCTCGCTCTGTCTCTCTCGCTCTGTCTCTCTCGCTCTGTCTCTCTCGCTCTGTCTCTCTCGCTCTGTCTCTCTCGCTCTGACTCTCTCGCTCTGTCTCTCTCGCTCTGTCTCTCTCGCTCTGTCTCTCTCGCTCTGTCTCTCTCGCTCTGTCTCTCTCGCTCTGTCTCTCTCGCTCTCTGTCTCTCTCGCTCTCTGTCTCTCTCGCTCTCTGTCTCTCTCGCTCTCTGTCTCTCTCGCTCTCTGTCTCTCTCGCTCTCTGTCTCTCTCGCTCTCTGTCTCTCTCGCTCTCTGTCTCTCTCGCTCTCTGTCTCTCTCCCTCTCGCTCTCTGTCTCTCTCCTCTCGCTCTCTGTCTCTCTCGCTCTCTGTCTCTCTCGCTCTCTCTCTCTCTCGCTCTCTGTCTCTCTCGCTCTCTGTCTCTCGCTCTCTGTCTCTCTCGCTCTCTGTCTCTCTCGCTCTCTGTCTCTCTCGCTCTGTCTGTCTCTCTCTCGCTCTCTGTCTCTCTCGCTCTCTGTCTCTCTCGCTCTCTCTGTCTCTCTCGCTCGCTCTCTGTCTCTGTCTCTCTCTCTCGCTCTCTGTCTCTCTCCCTCCCTCTCTGTCTCTCTCCCTCTCGCTCTCTGTCTCTCTCCCGCTCTCGCTCTCTGTCTCTCTCCCTCTCTCTCTCTGTCTCTCTCGCTCTCTCTGTCTCTCTCGCTCTCTGTCTCTCTCGCTCTCTGTCTCTCTCTCGCTCTCTGTCTCTCTCGCTCTCTGTCTCTCTCGCTCTCTGTCTCTCTCTCGCTCTCTGTCTCTCTCTCGCTCTCTGTCTCTCTCTCTCTCTCGCTCTCTGTCGCTCTCTGTCTCTCTCCCTCGCTCTCTGTCTCTCTCCCTCTCGCTCTCTGTCTCTCTCCCTCTCGCTCTCTGTCTCTCTCCCTCTCGCTCTCTGTCTCTCTCCCTCTCGCTCTCTCTCGCTCTCTGTCTCTCTCGCTCTCTGTCTCTCTCGCTCTCTGTCTCTCTCGCTCTCGCTCTCTGTCTCTCTCCCTCTCGCTCTCTGTCTCTCTCCCTCTCGCTCTCTGTCTCTCTCCCTCTCGCTCTCTGTCTCTCTCCCTCTCGCTCTCTGTCTCTCTCCTCTCGCTCTCTGTCTCTCTCCCTCTCGCTCTCTGTCTCTCTCCCTCTCGCTCTCTGTCTCTCTCGCTCTCTGTCTCTCTCCCTCTCGCTCTCTGTCTCTCTCCCTCTCGCTCTCTGTCTCTCTCCCTCTCGCTCTCTGTCTCTCTCCCTCTCGCTCTCTGTCTCTCTCCCTCTCGCTCTCTGTCTCTCTCCTCTGTCGCTCTCTCTGTCTCTCTCCTCTCGCTCTGTCTCTCTCTCTCTCTCTCTCGCTCTCTGTCTCTCTCTCTCGCTCTCTGTCTCTCTCGCTCTCTGTCTCTCTCGCTCTGTCTCTCTCGCTCTCTGTCTCTCTCGCTCTCTGTCTCTCGCTCGCTCTCTGTCTCTCTCGCTCTCTGTCTCTCTCGCTCTCTGTCTCTCGCTCTCTGTCTCTCGCTCTCTGTCTCTCGCTCTCTGTCTCTCGCTCTCTGTCTCTCGTCTCGCTCTCTCTGTCTCTCGCTCTCTGTCTCTCGCTCTCTGTCTCTCGCTCTCTGTCTCTCTGTCTCTGTCTCTCGCTCTCTGTCTCTCGCTCGCTCTCTGTCTCTCGCTTCTCTCTCTCTCGCTCTCTGTCTCTCGCTCTCTGTCTCTCGCTCTCTGTCTCTCTGTCTCTCCCTCTCGCTCTCTGTCTCTCTCTCTCTCTCGCTCTCTGTCTCTCTCTCCTCTGTCTCTCTCGCTCTCTGTCTCCTCTCGCTCTCTCTCCTCTCGCTCTCTGCTCTCTCGTCTCGCTTTCTCGCTCTCTCTCGCTCTCTGTCTCTCTCTCGCTCGCTCTGCTCTCTGTCTCGCTCTCTGTCTCGCTCTCTCTCTGTCTCGCTCTCTGTCTCGCTCTCTGTCTCGCTCTCTGTCTCGCTCTCTGTCTCTCTCGCTCTCTGTCTCGCTCTCTGTCTCTGTCTCGCTCTCGCTCTCTGTCGCTCTCTCTCGCTCTCTGTCTCTCTGTCTCTGTCTCTCGCTCTCTGTCTCTCTCTCGCTCTCTGTCTCTCTCGCTCTCTGTCTCTCTCTCGCTCTCTGTCTCTCTCTCTCGCTCTCTGTCTCTCTCTCTCTCGCTCTCTGTCTCTCTCTCGCTCTCTCGCTCTCGCTCTGTCTCGCTCTCTGTCTCTCTCTCGCTCTCTGTCTCTCTCGCTCTCTGTCTCTCTCTCGCTCTCTGTCTCTCTCGCTCTCTGTCTCTCTCTCGCTCTCTGTCTCTCTCTCGCTCTCTGTCTCTCTCTCGCTCTCTGTCTCTCTCTCGCTCTCTGTCTCTCTCTCGCTCTCTGTCTCTCTCTCGCTCTCTGTCTCTCTCTCGCTCTCTGTCTCTCTCTCGCTCTCTGTCTCTCTCGCTCTCTGTCTCTCTCGCTCTCTGTCTCTCTCGCTCTCTGTCTCTCTCTCGCTCTCTGTCTCTCTCTCGCTCTCTGTCTCGCTCTCTGTCTCGCTCTCTGTCTCGCTCTCTGTCTCGCTCTCTGTCTCGCTCTCTGTCTCGCTCTCTGTCTCGCTCTCTCTCTCGCTCTCTGTCTCTGTCTCTGTCTCTCGCTCTCTGTCTCGCTCTCTCTCTCTCTCTCGTCTCGCTCTCTCTCTCTCTGTCTCGCTCTCTCTCTCTCTGTCTCGCTCTCTCTCTCTGTCTCGCTCTCTCTCTGTCTCGCTCTCTCTCTGTCTCGCTCTCTCTCTGTCTCGCTCTCTGCTCTGTCTCGCTCTCTCTGTCTCTCTCTCGCGCTGTCTCTGTCTCGCTCTCTGTCTCTCGCTCTCGCTCTCTGTCTCGCTCTCTGTCTCGCTCTCTGTCTCTCTCTCGCTCTGTCTCTCTCTCGCGCTCTGTCTCTCTCTCGCTCTCTGTCTCTCTCTCTCTCTCTCTCTCTCGCTCTCTGTCTCTCTCTCGCTCTCTGTCTCTCTCTCGCTCTCTGTCTCTCTCTCGCTCTCTGTCTCTCTCTCGCTCTCTGTCTCTCTCTCGCTCTCTGTCTCTCTCTCGCTCTCTCTCTCTCGCTCTCTCTCTCTCTCTCTCTGTCTCTCTCTCTCTGTCTCTCGCTCTCTCTCGCTCTCTCTCTCTCTCTCTCTCTCGCTCTCTCTCTCCTACTCGCTCTCTCACTGTCTCGCTCTCTCTCTGTCTCGCTCTCTCTCTGTCTCGCTCTCTGTCTCGCTCTCGCTCTCTGTCTCTCTCTCGCTCTCTGTCTCTCTCTCGCTCTCTGTCTCTCTCTCGCTCTCTGTCTCTCTCTCGCTCTCTGTCTCTCTCTCGCTCTCTGTCTCTCTCTCGCTCTCTGTCTCTCTCTCGCTCTCTGTCTCTCTCTCTGTCTCTCTCTCTGTCTCTCTCTCGCTCTCTGTCTCTCTCTCGCTCTCTGTCTCTCTCTCGCTCTCTGTCTCTCTCTCGCTCTCTGTCTCTCTCTCGCTCTCTGTCTCTCTCTCGCTCTCTCTCTCTCTCTCGCTCTCTGTCTCTCTCTCTGTCTCTCGCTCTCTCTCTCTCGCTCTCTCTCTCTCTCTCTCTCTCTCTCTCTCCTACTCGCTCTCTCACTCGCTCTCTCTGTCTCTCCAGATTATTGCATATCAGCCATATGGGCTATCAGTGGATTGGTGGGCATACGGAGTGCTGCTCTACGAAATGTTGGCAGGACAGGTGAGTGTGTCCCCCACCTCTCTCCACACACAGACAAACACACAGAAACACGCTCGTGCAAATCCTTCAGGTTTCTAGAAAAAGACACAGCCGGGTCACCTTCACACTGACTTCACACTGTCTCATGAGAACGAAAGCACACACTCACGCACACTGTCGTCACCCATCTGCCCTCCTCTCCTGGGACATGGAGTCATTTTGGACATTTTCACCCCACACCTTCTCTCATGCCTGTGTATGTATTCCCAGCCTGGTCTCATAGACTAGACGTAACATGGTAAACGTAAATCCGGGACACTCAAATTAGTATGATATATGTTACGTTTGGTATGGTTACTTAAGGCAAAAATGAAAGTACAGTGGTTGGTCAGGGTAGATGGGTGGGTGTATAACGCGAACGTCTAGCAACCCAAAGGTTGCAAGTTCAAATCTCATCATGGACAACTTAGCTAATTAGCAACTTTTCAACTACTTAATACTTTTTAGCTACTTTGCAACTACTTAGTATTGTTTGCTAACCTTAACCCTAACCTTAACCCTTCCCCTAACCCCCCTTAAAAACACTCCTCAACATAGCCCTAACCTTAACTCCTAGCCTAGGTAACGAAGCCACCTAGCTAGAATTCGTAACACATCATACGTTTTGCAAATTCATAATATATTGTACATTCTGAAAATTCGTAACATATTGTACGTTTTGCAAATTCGTAACATATAATGCGAATTGTAATTCGTAACATATCATAAGAAATGGAGTGTCTCAGATTTCCGTACAGAATAATATGAAATGCTTTGAGACCAGGTTGATATTCTGTGCCCTAACCCTTTATACTTATGGGAATTGGCCTATATGAATAGGGCTAAATTGTCATGTTTCTTACAGAATAAATATGAGAGCATATGCGTAACCATGGTAGCAGTTGAAAGGGAACAGTTTGGAGATTATGGGGAAATTATTAGACCAATGTTGAGGACACAACAGTTCTCCTGACACAATACTGAATCCAAACACTACACTCTGGATTTTAAGTGCAGTATACATTTACTGTTCTTGTGGATGCTTTTGCTGATAACGAAATCTGAAAATACACTGGATACATTAAGTTTCATGATATGAATTTGCTTGTAAAATGTGGGGTAGGTGCAACCTAAGACAAAGAAATGGGTTCGAGTGAGAGGACTAACTGCTGCCTCTGAGTGGCCACACACCTCTCCAAAGTGCGCACGGTCCCCAAGTAATTTCAGTGCACTTTTATGACTCAAAGAAGAGTCTTCAACTATTTGGTCCGCATAGAAAGCGGCCGTGGGTGCATTCAGGTGCGCGTGACGCGGTGAATTCTCTTCACAATAGACGAACATCGAACATAGGGGTGGCAGGGTAGCCTAGTGGTTAGAGCGTTGGACTGGTAACCGGAAGGTTGCAAGTTCAAATCCCCGAGCTGACAATGTACAAATCTGTCGTTCTGCCCCTGAACAGGCAGTTAACCCACTGTTCCTAGGCTGTCATTGAAAATAAGAATTTGTTTGACTTTGACTTGCCTAGTTAAATAAAGGTTAAAAAATATATAAAAAAAAAATAGTGATCATAAACGTTGACACTGAGTATGACATGAGTATAATTAATGTGGAAACGTGACGTGCACATTTGGACAGGTGTTCGGGCTTGTGTGACATCAAAGCCGTATTTACTATAATTCTCAACGTCTCATCTTTCAAAGATCCATAGTCCTCTTAATTTCCAGCTCTTCCCTCACTCGGACAACAAAACAGCTGCCCCAACTACCTTGGAGGGATGGGGGCACCTTCTTGTCGTGCGCGGTGCTCAAGTTCAGAACGGCTGTCAGTCAAAACCCGTACAGCGCTGTGAAGCTCTGGCGCCATGTCGAGCATGTTACTGTAGAGCATGTTACTGCACAGCATGTTACTGCACAGCATGTTACTGCACAGCATGTTACTGTAGAGCATGTTACTGTAGAGCATGTTACTGTAGAGCATATTACTGTAGAGCATATTACTGTAGAGCATGTTACTGCATAGCATGTTACTGTAGAGCATGTTACTGCACAGCATGTTACTGTAGAGCATGTTACTGCACAGCATGTTACTGTAGAGCATGTTACTGTAGAGCATGTTACTGCAGAGCATGTTACTGCACAGCATGTTACTGCACAGCATGTTACTGCAGAGCATGTTACTGCACAGCATGTTACTGCAGAGCATGTTACTGTAGAGCATGTTACTGTAGAGCATGTTACTGCACAGCATGTTACTGCACAGCATGTTACTGCACAGCATGTTACTGTAGAGCATGTTACTGCAGAGCATGTTACTGCACAGCATGTTACTGTAGAGCATGTTACTGTACAGCATGTTACTGCACAGCATGTTACTGCACAGCATGTTACTGTAGATGTTACTGCAGAGCATGTTACTGTAGAGCATGTTACTGTAGAGCATGTTACTGCACAGCATGTTACTGCACAGCATGTTACTGCACAGCATGTTACTGCACAGCATGTTACTGCACAGCATGTTACTGCATAGCATGTTACTGTAGAGCATGTTACTGCACAGCATGTTACTGCACAGCATGTTACTGCACAGCATGTTACTGCACAGCATGTTACTGTAGAGCATGTTACTGCACAGCATGTTACTGCACAGCATGTTACTGCACAGCATGTTACTGTAGAGCATGTTACTGTAGAGCATGTTACTGCACAGCATGTTACTGCACAGCATGTTACTGCACAGCATGTTACTGCACAGCATGTTACTGCACAGCATGTTACTGCACAGCATGTTACTGCACAGCATGTTACTGTACAGCATGTTACTGCACAGCATGTTACTGCACAGCATGTTACTGCACAGCATGTTACTGCACAGCATGTTACTGTACAGCCTGTTACTGCACAGCCACTGTGTTCCAATCTGCCATTTTCAGCCTGTGTTATGTCCATTACCATCCCAACCATCAGTAAGGGCAACTCAAAAAGTTAGTTAGTTGACTGGCTAAGCTAACAGATGGCAACTTATGTAGCGTACTACCTTTTGACCAGAGCCCTACTACCAGTGGAAGCTGGTAGGAGGAGCGATGGGAGGATGGGCTGATTGTAATGGCTGGAAAGGAGTCAAACGAGCAGTTTCCATGATGTGTTTGATACCATTCCATTCCAGCCATTATTTTTATTTTATTTATTTAACCTTTTATTTAACTAGGCAAGTCAGTTAAGAACAAATTCTTATTTACAATGACGGCCTACCCCGGCCAAACCCGGGCGACGCTGGGCCAATTGTGCGCCGCCCTATGGGACTCCCAATCACGCCCGGATGTGATGCAGCCTGGATTCGAACCAGTGACACCTCTTGCGTTGAGATGCAGTGTCTTAGACCAATGCGCCACTCGGGAGCCCATCCTCCTATGGCTCCTCCCACCAGCCTACACTGTACACTACATAGGGTATAACCATATAGGGCGCCATTTGAGATGCGGCCAGGGCTAACTCCCTGCTGCCGTGTTCAGTAGGTGTGATGGGTTTGTTCACTCCCTGTGTGTCTGGGGCGCCAGTGGCCAGGAGCTTCATCCCGTCCCGTTCACTGGGCAGAAACAGGCGGCGTGATGAACGAGCAGCAGCCCAACCATCCACTGAGAGAAGTCCCTGGGGCAGGAAAATGTTGTTCGCAACTTTGGGTTTTTATACCCTTTTTACAGTGCACACTCACAGGCTGAAAGTAGTTCATTTGGCTTATATGACCTCAGGATTGTAGGGGGGAGGTTGAGTGTGTGCTTCCTGTTCAGTGCAGTGTACTGTATATCAGATAAAGAGAGCAGAAAGCAACCTAGGTATCTCTTGCCAAAGGGTTTAGTCTAGTGGAAATGAAAAAGAATCCATTTATGAAGTGCCACAATGCACACATTATGGTTAGTAATGATAGAGGTGGAGGGAGAAAATAGCTGGACCATCTCGTCCATTTTGCCTCCCAGCTGGCAATTTTTGTCTGGAACTTGTTTCTTGCTCTCTCTACGCTCTAGATCTCTTTCGTTGATTTTTATCTTCCGTTTTGTAACTCTCGCTCTCTCTCGCTCTCTCTCTCTCTCTCTTTCTCTCTCTGTCTCTCTGTCTCTCTCTGTCTCTCTCTGTCTCTCTCTGTCTCTCTCTGTCTCTCTCTGTCTCTCTCTCTGTGTCTCTCTGTCTCTCTCTCTGTGTCTCTCTGTGTCTCTCTGTGTCTCTCTGTGTCTCTCTGTGTCTCTCTGTGTCTCTCTGTGTCTCTCTGTGTCTCTCTCTGTCTCTCTCTGTCTGTCTCTCTCTCTCTCGCTCTCAACAAGCCACTATGACAACCCTTATTCAGTTGTATTACTGGACTGGGGAAGGATAGAATATACACACATCCAATGGCTTTGAGCAGGCGCCTTGGTACCGAAGTGTAAATGGTTCATAAATTAAATTCTTCCAAGTGTGTGTTTTTTATGAAAATATTTGGAACTTTCGACCATTGAAGGGTTAACATGGTTAGTTGAAGGTTAGTTCATGTTTATTCTGTTTTTGGACCGATAATGCCCCTGGCAACAACCTTTTGGACTTCATTTTCCCCCGCAATACTCTGTTCAAATAGGCTTGGAATCCCCTGCCGAGCTGTTTTTAAGCAGTCCTGTGAGGCCCGCTCTTCTGGCTGTTTGTGTAGCCAGCATTACATTTCTAATCGTCTTTGATCTCCTAAAATTCCATTAAAGGCTGACTTTTTATAAAGTTGACATTTGCAATTCAGACTCTACTAAACTGGGCCCCGTTTAGAAACGACCCCTGAAAAATAGCTGTGACATTAAGATACCAGATAGATTATCATGAATTTACCCGTTTGATTAAAGGTGAAGGTCAAAGTGACTGATATGAGATAATGTTTTAGGTCATTACAGTTGTATTACATATTCTGATGTGTTAACGCTTACATGACATTGTCAACATATTTACACCATGTATCTAACATTCTCAAGCTATTTACACCATGTATATAACCTTGTCAACCTATTTACACCATGTATATAACATTCTCAACCTATTTACACCATGTATATAACATTCTCAACCTATTTACACCATGTATATAACATTCTCAGCGTATTTACACCATGTATATAACATTCTCAACCTATTTACACCATGTATATAACATTCTCAACCTATTTACACCATGTATATAACATTCTCAACCTATTTACACCATGTATATAACATTCTCAGCGTATTTACACCATGTATATAACATTCTCAGCGTATTTACACCATGTATATAACATTCTCAACCTATTTACACCATGTATATAACATTC
Source organism: Oncorhynchus masou masou (assembly GCF_036934945.1). NCBI lineage: Eukaryota > Metazoa > Chordata > Actinopteri > Salmoniformes > Salmonidae > Oncorhynchus > Oncorhynchus masou. The sequence goes on along the minus strand of NC_088215.1, from coordinate 7,255,590 downwards.
TCAACCTATTTACACCATGTATATAACATTCTCAACCTATTTACACCATGTATATAACATTCTCAACCTATTTACCCCATGTATATAACATTCTCAACCTATTTACACCATGTATATAACATTCTCAACCTATTTACCCCATGTATATAACATTCTCAACCTATTTACACCATGTATATAACATTCTCAACCTATTTACCCCATGTATATAACATTCTCAACCTATTTACCCCATGTATATAACATTCTCAACCTATTTACACCATGTATATAACATTCTCAACCTATTTACACCATGTATATAACATTCTCAACCTATTTACACCATGTATATAACATTCTCAACCTATTTACACCATGTATATAACATTCTCAACCTATTTACACCATGTATATAACATTCTCAACCTATTTACACCATGTAAATAACATTCTCAACCTATTTACACCATGTATATAACATTCTCAACCTATTTACACCATGTATATAACATTCTCAACCTATTTACACCATGTATATAACATTCTCAACCTATTTACACCATGTATATAACATTCTCAACCTATTTACAAAATGTATATAACATTCTCAACGTATTTACAACGTATATAACATTCTCAACCTCTTTACAACGTATATAACATTCTCAACCTCTTTACAACGTATATAACATTCTCAACCTATTTACACCATGTATATAACATTCTCAACCTATTTACAAAATGTATATAACATTCTCAACATATTTACAAAATGTATATAACATTCCCAACATCTTTACAACGTATATAACATTCTCAACCTATTTACAAAATGTATATAACATTCCCAACCTCTTTACAACGTATATAACATTCTCAACCAATTAACAACATGTATATAACATTCCCAACCAATTAACAACATGTACATAACATTCGCAACATATTTACAACGTGCATACAACGTTCTATGTAACGTGTTGTTCCGCAGCCCCCGTTTGATGGTGAGGACGAGGACGAGCTCTTCCAGTCCATCATGGAGCACAACGTGTCGTACCCCAAGCAAATGTCCAAAGAGGCCGTGTCCATCTGCAAAGGGGTGAGTACGACCTTTGACCCGAAGAACCCTTTGAACCTCCGCCCCGATCATAGAAATAGAATTACGAGAACGGAGATTCCCATTTGAAGTCAGTGTAGTTATTTTTCGATGGCCCCTACGCCGTTGCATCCTGCCCCACAACCATCACCCTTAAACCCATGGTCTTCCCCACTCCCCTCTGAAGCTCGTCTCTCACCCCGCTAACCTTGACCCTTCATGAAGTCAACCTTTTGAACCCGTCTTTACTATGACCTTTATGAAGACACTTTCCATTGACATGTACAGTAGGAAGAGCAGGAAGTGATGCGTCGATAGACTCTATGTCGATAGATATGACTGACTTTGGCACGTAAAGCCTTTAGACTAAAGGTTATGTCATTGAAGGATCTATCACTGTAGCCCGTAGGCACGGGTTTACTACCTCGATAGCGAAGGGCATACTGTACGATAGGGGGGTAGTGGATTCAAAACAAGCGGAATTGGAGAAGCATGGTGATGAGTTATGGATGTGTGTACCTCACCCCTATTCATCACCAATTATAGTGCCCACCTGTGTAATGGTGGGTGGCCGTCTGCGCTCCAAATAGTGTCTGTTACAGTTGCTTGGTTTCAAAATGGGAGTAGAAGGAGAGACGGAGACTTAGAAGCTTAAAACGAATTTGTCCTTATTTTTGACTGTGTGGGTCTTCATCTCTCATAGTACCCACCTGTGTGCATATATTGGATGGCAGCCATATTGTGGCAAAATAACATAAAATGTAAAGGCAGAGAGAGAGAGAAACATAGGGGAAGGTGTGCCTGTGTGAGAGGAGAGGTGAAGACACTAATAACACGAGCAGGAGGAGAGATGGAACGTTCCAGGGCTGAGCCGAGTCAACGAACTGTGTGATAACACACTCGTGTCCACACCTCCCCACTTAAACCCCCAGAGGTCTCACATCCTCTACCTCTCTATCAGTCTCTCTCTATCAGTCTCTCTCTATCAGTCTCTCTCTCTCTCTGCCTGCCTGCCTTCCTTCCTTCCTGTGGCACCCTGTCTCTCTGTCAGTGGAAGAGAGTGAGGCCCCTCCATTGTTTCTGCAGATGGGGGATTGCTTTGATCCAATGCTCTGCCTTTGTGGACGGGCCATCCTCTAAGGTTGGCGTGAATAAAATGTCTCGGGGAGGTGTGTGCGCCTGTGTTCTAGCAAGGAGAGAACACTGAGAACCACACTGAGAACCTGGTCATGATCCCTTAGATCACCAGCCACAGACTGACTGATTCTCAGTATTATTGATTCTCAAGTTGACATTTTGAAGGTGAAGTCCAGCAAAGCAGACAGGATTCCGTTTGCAGCGTACAAGCGTTCCCATTTCACACCGTGTAGGGGAACCGCATGACCTGTGAACACGACCCTAACAATTGTGACACACACACACACGTCTAAGTCACAATTCTGACTAAAGGGACTGGCTGTCATTTTAGGAGTTGTTTAGGAGTTGTTACAATACCCATAACACATATGGAATCATGTGGAATCATGTAGTAACCAAAAAATTGTTCAACAAATCAAAATATATTTTATATTTGAGATTCTTCAAATAGCCACCCTTGATGACAGCTTTGCACACTTGGCATTCTCTCAACCAGCTTCATGAGCCTCAGAAATTGCAGCCCAAGTAAATGCTTCACAAAGTTCAAGTAACAGACACATCTCGACATCAACTGTTCAGAGGAGACTGCGTGAATCAGGTCTTCAGGTCAAATTGCTGCAGAGAAACCACTACTAAAGGACGCCAATAAGAAGAAGAGATTTGCTTGGGCCAAGAAACATGAACAATAGACATTAGACCGGTAGAAATCTGTCCTTTGGCCTGATGAGTCCAAATTTTAGATTTTTGGTTCCAACCGCTGTGTCTTTGTGAGACACAGAGTAGGTGAACGGATGATCTCCGCATGTGTGGTTCCCACCGTAAAGCATGGAAGAGGAGGTGTGATGGTGTGGGTGTGCTTTGCTGGTGACACTGTCAGTGATTTATTTAGAATTCAATGCATACCTAACCAGCATGTCTACCACAGTATTCTGCAGCGATATACCAATCGTTATCCCAGTCTGCTGTTCTCACATGCTTCAAGAGGGCCACCATTGTTCCTGTTCCCAAGAAAGCTAAGGTAACTGAGGTAAACAACTACCGTGCTTTGAGAGAATAGACAAGGACCATATCACCTCCACCCCACCTGTCACCCTAGACCTACTCCAATTTGCATACCGCCCCAATAGGTCCACAGACGACGCAATCGCAACCATACTTACTGCACACTGCCCTATAACCCATCTGGACAAGAGGAATATCTATGTGAGATTGCTGTTCTACAGCTCAGCATTTAACACCATAGTACCCTCCAAACTCGTCATCAATCTCGAGACCCTGGGTCTCGACCCCGCCCTGTGCAACTGGGTACTGAACTTCCTGACGGGCCGCCCCCAGGTGGTGAGGGTAGGTAACAACATCTCCACCCCGCTGATCCTCAACACTGGGGCCCCACAAGGGTGTGTTCTGAGCCCTCTCCTGTACTTCCTGTTCACCCACGACTGCGTGGCCATGCACGCCTCCAACTCAATCATCAAGTTTGCGGACGACACTACAGTGGTAGGTTTGATTACCAACAACGACGAGACTGCCTACAGGGAGGTGGTGAGGGCCCTCGGAGTGTGGTGTCAGGAAAATAACCTCACACTCAATGTCAACAAAACAAAGGAGATTATTGTGAACTTCAGGAAACAGCAGAGGGAGCACCCCCCTATCCACATCGACGGGACAGTAGTGGAGAGGGTAGTAAGTTTTAAGTTCCTCGGCGTACACATCACGGATAAACTGAATTGGTCCACCCACACAGACAGCGTTGTGAAGAATGCGCAGCATTCGGCTTGTCACCAAAAGCACTCACAAACTTCTACAGATGCACGATCGAGAGCATCCTGTTGGGCTGTATCACTGCCTGGTACGGCAACTGCTCCGCCCACAACCGTAAGGCTCTCCAGAATACATGTAATACATGTATCACTAGCCACTTTAAACTATGCCACTTTATGTTTATATACCCTACATTACTCATCTCATATGTATATACTGTACTCGATACCATCTACTGCATCTTGCCTATGCCATTCTGTACCATCACTCGTTCATATATTTTCATGTACATATTCTTCATCCCTTTACACTTGTGTGTGTATAAGATAGTATTTGTGGAATTGTTAGGTTAGATTACTCGTTGGTTATTACTGCATTGTCGGAACTAGAAGCACAAGCATTTCGCTACACTCGCATTAACTTCTGCTAACCATGTGAATGTGACAAATAAAAATTTATTTTATTTGATCCCATCTGGTTTGCGCTTAGTGGGACTATCATTTGTTTTTCAACAGGTCAATGACCCAACACACCTCCAGGCTGTGTACGGGCTATTTGACCAAGAAGGAGAGTGATGGAGTGCTGCATTGGTTGACTTGGCCTCCACAATCACTCAACCTTAACCCAATTGAGATGGTTTGGGATGAGTTGGACCGCAGAGTGAAGGAAAAGCAGCCAACATGTACTCAACATATGTGGGAACTCCGTCAAACCTTTTGGAAAAGCATTCCAGGTGAAGCTTGGTTGAGAGAATTCCAAAAGTGTGCGAAGCTGTCATCAAGGCAAAGGGTGGCTAAGTTTTTGGATTTGTTTTGCTCCCCCATCCTATGCTAACCTACAGTATATGCCACTATACCCAGATGCTATGTTGCTGCTATGTTGCTGCATCCAAACTGCCAAGAGTTTCAAACAAAAAATAAATTGCTATGGATATCTTCTGGTCAAAAGTAGTGTTCTACATAGGGAATAGGGTGCCATTTTGGACGCGTCATTAATACTTTTTCTCTCGTTACATTTCAATTACAACAAATGATGTTTTTCGGTAAAGATAGTGGAGTACTGTACCTGCCAGGCTGGCTATGCAACCAATTTCACCCACTGCTTATGTAACATACGCCCACCGACAGACACACACTCCTAATGAGCATTATGGTCCAACGTGAGTGGGCAACTTTCTAATAGGGCTATTTAAGTCCATGCACGCTGTTGTGAAACTTAAAGAAAGAAAGGGAGGAGAAAGAGCTAGAATTCATGTGGAAAATACACTGCTGTATAATATACTGTGTCCCTAAAATGTATATAGTATGCATAAGCTGGAAGTAGAAGCCTTAGTGTTGCAATCCAAGATGGCATCGCAAGTCGGACGTGTGTTTGTCTTGCCTTGTTCCATGTAAATAGTCAGTTTCGTTGTTGTTTTTTTTGTATATATTTTAATCTCACTTTCCACCTACGATCTAAATATACTTTCCTGCAACCCAACTCACCCAATGTGGTACGGATCTGCAATTTTTATACATCATAACTTGAACCTCCATCAGAAGCGTACTAGCTAGTAGTCACTGTTAGCCACGCCTAGAGGTCTTCACCTTTTATCTCGGACACCAGCCAGCTTTAGCTCGGTCAATACAAGCCAGTCTGCACAGCGCGATATCAACCCAGAGCATATCGGACTGCTTTTCTCCACCACATCACCGGATTCCTTCAACCGGCTTCTTGCCGCGACCCATCTGTCTGAACCGTGTTAGTTTCATGCATGTTAACATCAGAAGCTTCCCTTGTGTTTCATTCACTGTTTAGCGAACCCTGATGTCATAGCCGTGTCTAAATCCTGGCTTACATCCCATCCCCACTGCAACATTTTCCGTCAAGATAGAACTGCCAAAGGGAGCGGAGTTGCAATCTACTGCAGAGATAGCCTGCAGAGTTCTGTCATACTGTCCAGGTCTGTACCCAAACAGTTCGAGCTTCTACTTTTAAAAATCCACCTTTCCAGAAACAAGTCTCACTGTTGCCGCTTGTTATCGACCCCCCTCAGCCCCCAGCTGTGCCCTGGACACCATATGTGAATTGATTTCCCCCCATCTATCTTCAGAGTTCGTACTGTGTGGTGACCTAAACTGGAATAGCTTAGCACCCCGGCCATCCTGCAATCTAAACTAGATGCCAATCTCATACAAATGATCAAGGAACCTACCAGGTACAACCTAAATTTGTAAACATGGGCACCCTCATAGATATCATCCTGACCAACTTGCCCTGTAAATGCACCTCTGTTGTCTTCAACCAGGATCTCAGCGATCACTGCCTCATTGCCTGAGTCCGTAATGGGCCTGCGGTCACCCCTCTGTCAAACGCTCCCTAAAACACCTCAGCGAGCAGGCCTTTCTAATCGACCTGACCTGGCCTGGGTATCCTAGAAGGATATTGAACTCATCCCGTCATTATGCCTTGTTGTTCTTTAAAAGTGCTTTCCTCACCATCTTAAATAAGCATGCCCAATTCAAAATATGTAGAACTAAGCCCTTGGTTCACTCCAGACTTGACAGCCCTTGACCATCACAAGAACATCCTGTGGCGTACTGCATTAGCATCGAAAAGCCCCCGCGATATGCAACTTTTCAGAGAAGTCAGAAACCAATATACACAGTCAGTTAGGCTAGCTTTCTCAAACAGAAATTTGCATCCTGTAGCACTAATTCCAAAATGTTTTGGGACACCATAAAGCCCATGGAGAATAAGAGCACCTTATCCCAGCTGCCCACTGCACTGAGGCTAGGAAACACCGTCGCCACAGATAAATGTATGATAATAAAGAATTTCAAGAAGCATTTCTCTACGACTGGCCATGCCGTGGCTACCCCTACCCTGGCCAACAGCTCTCCACACCCGCAGCAACTTGCCCAAGCCCCACCCCCCTCTTCGCTTCTTCTTCACCCAAATCCAGACAGCTGATGTAATGAAAGAGCTGCAAAATCTGGATCCCTACAAATCAGCTGGGCTAGGAAATCTGGACCCTCTCTTTCTAAAATTATCAGCCGAAATTGTTGCAACCCCTATTACTAGTCTGTTCAACCTCTCTTTTGTATCGTCTGAGATCCATAAAGAATGGGGGAGACACTCCAGACCCAAACTGTTATAGACCTATATCCATCCTGCCCTGCCATTCTAAAGTCTTCGAAAGCCAAGCCAAGATCACCGACCATTTAGAATCCCACCATACCTTCTCCACTATGCAATCTGGTTTCCTAGCTGGTCATGGTTGCACCTCAGCCACGCTCAAGTTCCTAAACGATATCATAACCGCCATCGATAAGAGACAATACTGTGTAGCTGTATTCATCGACCTGGCCTAGGCTTTCGACTCTGCATTCTTATCGGCAGACTCAATAGCCTTGGTTTCTCAAATGACTGCCTCGCCTGGTTCACCAACTACTTCTCAGATAGAGTTCAGTGTGTCAAATCGGAGGGCCTGTGGTCTGGACCTCTGGCAGTCTCTATGGGGTGCCACAGGGTACAATTCTCGGGCCGACTCTTTTCTCTGTATTTATCAATGATGTCGCTCTTGCTGCTGGTGAGTCTCTGATCCACCTCTACGCAGACGACACCATTCTGTATACATCTGGCCCTTCCTTGGACACTGTGTTAACGAACCTCCAAACGAGCTTCAGTGCAATTACAACACTCCTTCCGTGGCCTCCAACTGCTCTTAAATGCTAGTAAAACTAAATGCATGCTCTTCAACCGATTGCTGCCCGGCCCCGCACACCTAGCATCACTACTCTGAACGGTTCTGACTTAGAATATGTGGACATCTACAAATACCTAGGTGTCTGGTTAGACTATAAACTCTCCTTCCAGACTCACATTAAGCATCTCCAATCTAAAGTTAAATCAAGAACCGGCTTCCTATTTCGCAACAAAGCATCCTTCACACTTTCTGCCAAACATACCCTTGTAAAACTGACTATCCTACCGATCCTTGACTTCGGCGATGTCATTTACCAAATAGCTTCCAACACTCTGCTCAGCAAATTGGATGCACTCTATCACAATGCCATCAGTTTTGTCACCAAAGCCCCATACACTACCCACCACTGCGACCTGTATGCTCTCGTTGGCTGGCCCTCGCTACATTTTCATCGCCAAACCCACTGGCTCCAGATCAGCTAAGTCTTTGCTAGGTAAAACCCTGCCTTATTTCAGCTCACTGGTTACCATAGCAACACCCACCTGCAGCACACGCTCCTGCAGGTGTGCGAACATATCCATATCTTGTTTGGATGTGAATAGGCGTTGACTTGAAATTCGACCGGCCCCAGAATTTCCACTTCCTGTTTGGAAATGTGCCTGCCCTATGAGTTCTGTTATACTCACAAACATAATTCAAACAGTTTTAGAAACTTCAGAGTGTTTTCTATCCAATAGTAATGATAATAATATGCATATATTAGCATTTGGGACAGAGTAGCATGCAGTTCACGATGGGAACGCAATTCATCCAAAGTGAAAATGCTGCCCCCTATCCCTAACAGGTTTTAACTAGCATGGCTACCACAGCATTCTGCAGCGATACGTCATCCCATCTGGTTTGCGCTTAGTGGGACTATCATTTGTTTTTCAACAGGACAATGACCCAACACACCTCCAGGCTGTGTAAGGGCTATTTGACCAAGAAAGAGAGTGATGGAGTGCTGCATCAGATGTCCTGGCCTCCATAATCCCCAGACCTCAACCCAATTGAGATGATTTGGGATGAGTTGGACCGCAGAGTGAAGGAAAAGTAGCCAACGAGTTCTCAGCATATGTGGGAACTCCTTCAAGACTGTTGGAAAAGCATTCCAGGGAAAGCTGGTTGAGAGAATGCCAAGAGTCTGCAAAGCTGTCATCAAGGCAAAGGGTGGCTATCTGAAGATAGTTTTGATGTCTTCACTATTATTCTACAATGTGCTGTACAAATTGTACACTACTGTTTTCTTCTTTTATAATATATAATATATGCCTTTTTAGCAGATGCTTTTATCCAAAACAACTTACATTCATGCGTTCACACATTTCTGTACGGCCCCCGTGTGAATCCAACCCACAAAGAGTGGCTGTCATTATTATTTGTGGTGATGTTGTTTGAGGTTACTGCTCTCGTTCAGCAAGGAAATACGTTTGTTTGTTTGGTTTTTCAATGTCGGGTTTTTTCTACGTAGTGCGCCCCACGTCGCCTCCTGCTGTGCGATTGTAAGTGACAACAATAACACTTTACGTCTAGGAGAGAGGACGATTGTATCCCTTTTTAACAACCCCCATCTGTTTGGCTCCCTACTGACCCAGAAAAAAAGAGAGAATAAGATTGAGAGAACAAAAAGAGGATGCGTAGAAAATAACTGCCCCCATATTGACTATAGATGACCCTCATTTCAATGGTCTCCACTAAACTCATGACTCATGTTCCCATTCCTCCCTTCTTATTTTCCCAAACTCAGCCAATGAGCAAATAGTACAATATAGAATCTATTTAGTCTTTCTATTTCTATGGCTATCTATCGTTCCATTTCTAGTCTGTCTATGCCAGCCTCCGCTTGCTGATGACTTCATAGTGGAATTTAGATCTATCTCTATGGCCCTTCCCTGATTGTCAGAATAGTGACATGTTTATCTGTAGAATTGCCATTCTAGCTGTTCTAACTCTATGACCCTTCCCTGCTTTTCCCTCCCAGCTGATGACCAAACACCCGTCGAAGCGTCTGGGCTGCGGCACCGAGGGAGAGAGGGACATCCAGGAACACGCCTTCTTCAGACGCATCGACTGGGAACGCCTCCAGAACCGCGAGATCCAGCCCCCCTTCAAGCCCAAAGGGGTGAGTCACACACACATCCATACACACAACCTACAGTACCCATGTCTGATTAAAATGAGGTTTAAAATAAATGTACATTGTACACGCGGTTTGCTCTCGTCATCTATATTTCTTCTTTAATGCAAAAGGATTGAAATGGTGGCGCAGTCGTAGCTTTGTGTTCTTTCAGTGGCGCAGTGAGTCACATCCCCTGTTCATTGGTATGTTTGGCCTGTTTTCACACACAGTGGACATATATTCCACTGAGGAGTGTGTGTGTCCTATTTGGTTGCTTACTATCCGATGCGATCTCAGTTTCGCATTCGGATGAGTAACAACACACACACACACACACACACACACACACACACACACACACACACACACACTATGCAAGCGTGTACAATAGACGCACACACAAACACGCACACACCTGTGAATGTCCTGCGGCCGTCTGTCACCATAGTAGAGCCAAGGCACACTCCCATCTGGTCTGTTGTCAGATCAGATTGGGCTGCATCTGAATGGAGTCTGTTTGGCAACTCTCACAGGTTACAGTCCAGTCCGGTCCAGCACCATTTGTTTAGCATGGCAAAGCCCCAGTGGCTATCGTCTCTCAGTCGTCGCAATGAACCAAAGACAACCTTTTCTAACGACGAAGCCTCTGCATGGGCTACAATACAGTACAACAATACTACTCATTTTACTCGCATGTATACCACAATAATTCCTCATTTAACCTCATGTTTTCATATTGTATGCATATATTTCAAGCAGTACTACTATGTAAGTACACATATAGTATGTGCTTAAATCTCCCAGCCATGAGAATATTCCCCAGAGACAAACATTTACAAATGTGTAATTACAAAGCAGTAGTTACATGGTGGAACAACAGAGTGTGTAATAACACATTTTTCATAATAAAGTGTTTTTGTGTGTGTGTGTGTGCGCGTGTGTGTGTGCGCGTGCGTTCACACGATATAAGCGGCCTCGCTGTCATACGAAGTCAGGGAGTGTTTTTGAATCCCTGTGTGTACACACAGACACACACACACACAAAAACACACATACTTTATTCTGAAAGTGAAGTAGGCGAAAGGGATGAAGTAGGTCATTCGCTGTGCACGTTCAGCTGTGTGCGTGTCTTCATTGTCTATCTTCCTTTTAAATATGCATTGCACTTCTGTTCCAAACCCCAAAGGTCTCCAGTGCTTCTCACAAGGTGAATACTGGCCTCCCACTGTCCCTGTCGTCTCGCGCTGGATTCAATTTGTGTGTGGACTCCAGTATGAGTATGTGGGTAGATGAAATTATTGCATACGAGCCCAACAATGCAGTTTAAAAAAATACGGATAAGAAATAAAAGTAACAGGTAATTAAAGAGCAGCAGTAAAATAACAATAGCGAGACAATATACAGGGGGGTACCGGTACAAAGTCAGTGTGCGGGGGCACTGGTTAGTTGAGGCAATATGTACATGTAGGTAGAGTTAGTAAAGTGACTATGTATAGATGATAACAACAGAGAGTAGCAGCAGTGTAAAGGAGGGGGGGGGCAATGCAAATAGTCTGGGGAGCCATTTGATTAGATGTTCAGGAGTCTTATGACTTGGGGGTAGAAGCTGTGTAGAAGCCTCTTGGTCCTAGACTTGGCGCTCCGGTACCGCTTGCCGTGCGGTAGCAGAGAGAACAGTCTACGACTAGGGTAGCTGGAGTTTTTGACAATTTTTAGGGCCTTCCTCTGACACCGCCTGGTATAGAGGACCTGGATGGCAGGAAGCTTGGCCCCGGTGATGTACTGGGCCGTACGCACTACCCTCTGTAGTGCCTTGCGGACGGAGGCCGAGCAGTTGTTATACCAGGCAGTGATGCAACCAGTCGGGATGTTCTCAATGATGCAGCTGTAGAACCTTTTGAGGATCTGAGGACCCATGCCAAATATTTTCATTCTCCTGAGGAGGAATAGGTTTTGTCGTGCCCTCTTCACGACTGTCTTGGTGTGCTTGGACCATGTTAGTTTGTCAGTGATGTAGACTCCAAGGAACTTGAAGCTCTCAACCTGCTCCACTGCAGCCCTGTCGATGAGAATGGGGGCGTGCTCTGCCCTTTTTTACTCTGTCTCTCTAATCCTCTTCTCCTTTCATCCTCTCATCCTCATCCCCCTCTCATCCTCTCCTCCTCAATCACACTTCATGCCTGTTCTGACAGCTGGGAGATTGCCATTTAATAGCCAGGTACAGCGAGACCCAGATTATGAACACTAGAGGGTTTATCTATCTATCGGAAACAGAGCAGGACAGATAGAACGCAGGGGAGAATAACAAGAACATCTGCCACAGTAGCTATTTATAGATATAGTTTATCTAGACTCGTATTTAGAGAACCTCTTGATATGTGGTTTAAGTTTGTAGAGATGGAAGTGTGTTCCAAGTGGCAGGGTGTGAGACTTGCTGATTAATGGTGATGGAATCACTGTGGTCAGGGAGATTACCATAAAACTTCAATTAATAGCCCGGGTGTTTATTTGCTAAAATCACTGAACACAACAGGCGCTTATTGGAGACAAACTTCTATTTGAGCCAGGTGTCTTATTTCCTTAATGAGCACAGCTTTTGCTCATTTGCATAGTTCATTGTTTAATTCCAGCATTCACTTCCAACATTCTAATGTTTTCATTTCCTACACTAATGTGTTGTGATTTACACATGGCGTCATGTTAATATTGTTTTAGTATGCCTCTAAAAAAATTTCCTTGACAGAATTATTCTCCTATTAACTGTGCATTTTTGGCAGTTCTCACTTGCCACTAGAGAGCGATCGGACGATTTCTAGGGGTTTGTACTCCCGAAGTTGTTGACTGTTTTTCTGCTTGTCAGCTAGCTAGCAGTTCTCAGCTGTTAGCAGTCAATGGTTAGCAGTTTCTTACTGGCTACATCATTTAATGTAACAAGTCAAACAATTCATGGTAACCTGGTCAATAATTAATTTGGAGCCAGCGTTTCATTTAAAACAGACGTTTATTTCATTTAAATTTGTGCCGTTGCCCAGGTATCAAAAGGGGCAGACGGCTATTTGAGGGACTGCGTTTTAATTTCCGTTTCACGGTAGTCATATTGAGGAAGTGTTGGATTAGAACATAAAGCCAGGCACACACATATAAAACACATGGAAAATACTGTTGGCACAAACACACCAATCTACATTTTGGACTGTCTATGAGTCACAGTAGGTTTTGTAGGCAGGGAAGTCGTGTTATTGGATAAAGCACGTCCACTTGTCCTGGTATTTTTTTAGTGATGGTGATTTTGTGTTCTTTTTGGATTTTCCATCCAGATTCATGTGAGAAAGAAACATAATAGTGTTATCTGATGACTAAAGAACAATTTTTGGATATTACTATAGTCGGACTGATTTTAAAGGATGGATGAAACGAGAGATATCAGCAGTTCAGAAGGATATACCAGGTGTATCTTGGTGTTACAACTGTAGTGTTTTAAGTGTTGTTGACCAAAGAAAATGCCTTCAAGTGTTCACACCCATTGACTTTTTCCACATTTTGCTGTTACAGCCTGAATTTAAAATGGATTCAATTTACATTTTCTGTCACTGTCCTTACACAGAATGTCCCAGAATGTCAAAATGGAGTTATGTTTATTGACATGTTTAAAAAGTAATTAAAAATGAATAGCTGAAATGTCTTGAGTCAATATGTATTTGTTAAGGCAAGCCTAAATAAGTTCAGGAGTCAAATGTTCATTAACAAGTTGCATGGACTCACTCTGTGTGCAATAATGACTACCTCATCTCTTTTACCCCACACATACATTTATCTTTAGGATCCCTCAGTCGAGCAGTGAATTTCAAACACTGATTCAACCACAAAGACCAGGGAGGTTTTCCAATGCCTTGCAAAGAAGGGCACATATTGCTAGATAGTTTTTTTTTTAAGTTGACATTGAATATCCCTTTGAGCATGGTGAAGTTATTAATTACACTTTGGATGGTGTATCAATACATCCACAAAGATACAGGTTGTCCTTCCTAACTTAGTTGCCCGAGAGGAAGGAAACCACTCAGAGATTTCAGCATGAGGCCAATGGTGACTTTAAAACAGTTACATGTGATAGGAGAAAACTGAGGATGGATCAACAACATTGTTGTTACTGCACAATACTAACATAATTGACAGAGTGAAAAGAAGGAAGCCTGTACAGAATAAAACATATTCCAAAACATGCATCCTGTTTGCATCAAGGTACTAAAGCAATACTGAAAATGTTTTGGCAAAGCCATTACTGAGTACCACTCTCAAAAATGTCACGCATAGTGGTGACTGCATCATGTTATGTGTATGCTTGTTATCGTTAAGTCTGGGGAGTTTTTCAGGATAAACGAATAATAATGGAGCTAAGCACAGGCAAAATCCTAGAGGTTAACCTGGTTGTCTGCTTTCCACCAGACACTGGGAGATGAATTCACCTTTCAGGAGGTCAAAATACCTAAACACTGGATTTGCTTACCAAGAAGACAGGGAATGTTCCTGAGTGGCCGAGTTACAGTTTTGACTTAAATCACCTTGAAAATGGTTGTCTAGCAATGATAACCAACCGATGTTACAGATCTTGAAGAATTTAGGAAAAAAAATTATGTGCAAATGTTGCACAATCCACGCATGGAAAGCTCATAGAGATTTACCTAGAAAGACTCACATCTGTATTTGCTGACAAAGGTGCTTCAACAAAGTAGTGACTCAGAGGTGTGAATACTTAAGCAAATGCGATTTCTATATATAATTTTCAATACATTTGCCAAAATTTCTATTGGGGTATTGTGTGTAGATGGGTTAAAGAAAATATATATATATATATTTCATCCATTTTGAATTCAGGCTGTAACACAAAATGTGGATTAAGTTGAGGGGTATGAATACTTTCTGAAGGCACTGTAAGAAGATCATCAAAACAACACTGAGAGGCTGTAGGTCGTTCTGTATTAAGAGCGGATTGGAGGTGAGAGAGAGAGAGACACCTCAGCAAGTATTTGAATAGAGACAGACACAGCCATTTATCATACTAAATAGAGTTCCTTTAATGTCTGTATGTGTGACACGGAGAAAGACCCAAAGTAGGTCAAACAGCAGTTTGCGAGCAATGCCATCCGTCATTAAGAGTAGCACAGCGTAACGTGTACAATGAGTGGACATTGTAACAGACGTTAAACACAGCGGAAACGAAGCTGCGGCAGGTTTGAGTCAATTTCATTGGAGTCGACAGTCAGTCAATCCAGAAAGTAAGCTGGAATTGCACTTGACTTCATGAATGAATTGAATTTAAGTTTAATTGACCAGAGACACATTTGCATATGGGTGGGTTTAGGTCTCAGAGACAAAGGGGGAGGATTTAAAAGAGGAGAGGAGGTGATAAGAGTTTGGGGCAGAAATATGTTGCTTTTTAGTGGAAGATGTGTTTTTGGGGGGGGAATGTGGGAGATTGTTTGTCTCGATCGATATGAGATCTCTGACTATCTGTGTGACTGATTGGCCACTGTTCAAACAAGACAAATGGCTATTTGCATAGTGATGCAGGCAGCACTACGCTCGAATACTACAGTATTCGAGGAGACTGATAGAGGGTGACGGAAGGGATTTGTGTGGTACTCCTTTCATCCATCTCTTTTGTGGACAAATCCCATAAACCTCATCATAATCTGTTGTGGCGTGAATGAATTTGTGGCTTTTCTTCAACAATATGTATTATAGGGAGATCTGTGCTCTTTTGCGCCACAAATGTGGCCATATCACTTATGTGCTTTCTCTCTTCTATGTTGATGTGTGTTGTTGCTGTCTCTCCTCTTCTCCCTCCTACTGCGTCTTGACACAGAGTGACAGTGGGTGGCTGGTGTCACTTGTCAGTCAGCGTAGGAGTCAAGGAGGACACAGGAGGACAGTCGGAGGCCCCAGGCCCACTGCGCGCACGCACGCACGGACACACACATACACCACACAACTATGAATATAGGACAACGGGACTTTTCCCCTTCGAATCACCACCGACGTGCCGTGTAGACGACTTTTACCTTTTACCTTTCACATGGTCCTTTCTGGCATGGATTCCAACAACTATGTTGGGTGTATTTCTGAGGTGTCCTAATCAGGGATTGATGTAGATTTAGAGTCAATATATCACCAATCTTCCCTATCTGCAAGGGTGGCCAATGGCGTTGCACCTTATTGACATGTAAATTCAACTAACCGATCTGAACACATAAACATCCAAATAAATATTTCTGCGGTAGCAAGAGGAAGCTTGACCAACCCTGCTACAGGTGCGCAACAAGGCCAGCACAGTACAGCTTGTCTCGGCTAAGTAATGTGAATCAACCCATATCCTTTTCCCACGTCGGCTTACTGTACACAGAGAGAGAGATATATAGAGAGGGAGGGATATTCCCTGCCAGGTCCCTGGGGAGGTTTAAAGCCCATTAAGTAGAACAAACACACACACACGCACAGTGTAGGTGGAATAACTGATGAGGACAGAGCAAGAAGAGGTGCAGCAGGGTTTCTGGTGTTAACGACAGAGCCACACTGTGAAGTTCGAGGATAAGTCTTTAATTCCCCGGTCCCCACTGCCTGTGCTCTCTGTAATGCCCCTATGAACTTTGGTGTCTTATTATAGATTTACCATTGTCATTTTATGTGTTAACTGTATCCTTAGTCATGTAATGGTGCTAAAGCATTTCGAGCTGTTATCTATTTGAATTTACCCAATTGCCCAAGGTACTGGCGACAATCCTTAGACTCTTAAGACCCCAACCCAAGAGGGAATCACTGCAACCTACGCACCAGGATCCTCCAAAATAAACCACCATTTTGGGGGGGGGGAGACTGCCTTTGAGAAGAAGTGTTCCAAACTCTACAGGCCTTCACGTATCGACTGTTAGAAGGCACACTGTGTTACTAAGTGGAATTGAGGCCTTCACAAGTTCAAGCCACAGCGCGAGGCGCTTTAAAGGTGTCAGAAGCGTGACGCGACTGACAGCAGTGCTCACAGCGGTATTTTTGGTGTTGGTGGCCATTTTGTGCCATTTGCGTCCCAGTCGCCCTAATGGTCTTCAGTAATGCCGTAGGGCTCGAGCAGCTGCTCTTATTCAGATGTATCGCCATACTGTCGTGAAACAACCACGCAAAATACCTAAGTAGGCGTATTCCCCAGTCACTCTGGATAAGGGCATCTGCTAAATGACTCATGTGTAAATTCATTTTCTCTGCCCATTTTGCATTCAAGTTTCTTTTTAAACATACACAACACAATTTTGAACAAGACAACTGAATGCTGGCGTGACTCCATTGAGAACTACGTCGTACATACAAATCCATCGTATCCATCGTATGTTTTCTAGGACTATCATCTTGCAGACGACAGAAGTGATATGTTTCACCCATATGCTCCCAAGAGCGTTCACGTAGTTGACCTTGGCTTGTTAGCTGTGGAATGCTAATCCAACCACCCCCCTCGCCTGATTCGTCTCCCTGCCATTGACAGGTTTGGATCGCCCCGTCTTTACAGTCGCGATGAAAGCGGCTCCACATTTCTCACGTTCAGTTGCAGACGTTTGCTCTGCTCTTGTCAACACGCCAATTAACCCTTTGACAACCCCGCTGTACATCGATTGGCCACGTGGCTATTTTGATTCAAGTGAACTTTTCGTCTGTCGCAACGCAATCAGATTTGACATTTGAGGTGAGATGTTACATAAGACCTCTATATACAGTGGGGTGTGAAATTATTGACACCCTTGGTAAAGATTAGCAATAATAAATAATAAATAATTCAACTATTGTATGCGCAAGAAAAAAAATGGAAAGTATTTTATACTGATACAATTGCTCAGAGAAAAATGTTTTTTTTTTTCAAAAGTAATATTTTTTTTCAAAACGTTAAGGGTCATATTTGTTTAACACAGTTGTTATTGCTCATCTTTATTTTACATTTAGATTTGAGTCATTTAGCAGACTCTCTTACCCAGCACAACTAACAGTAATGAGTGCATACATTTTCATATTGGTCCCATGTGGGAATCGAACCCTACTGCACCAACGGAGCCGCACTTAATCAAGTGCGTCAATAATTACAGACCCCACTGTACATCCAAACAACACGAGGAGCTCGATCAAAACAGGTTACTAGGTCAGAAGTGGCTACGGCATGTTCGACTGTAGAGGTCCTGACATCTCCCTCAATTCCCTCTGCGACTCTGTCCAAAGTCTTGTTTGTGCAGTACTGATTAATGTTTCACAGCTGCGCTCCAATGTTACTTTTTAAACCATTGGATTCAATTGCATTAAAAAAACATTACAACCCAGGTGACTGGGGTTTCCTCCCAAATGGCACCCTACACCCTCTATAGTGCACTACTTTAGAGCCCATAGGGCTCTGGTCGAAAGAAAGAGAATGGGATGTAATTTGGGACTCAGGCTGGGATGTAGAGCATGTCATGTGATGTTAGCATGGAAACAGGAGGGGGAGAATAGGGGTAGAAATAGCGGTATCAGGTGTGAAATGTTCTCTTCCCCCCCCCGTTCTCTCATTTAGCAGACCAGGCGATGGAGGTGGAGGGATATATAATGAAGCCCAGTTTCACATTTGCACATGTACAGTATTTCTTATCTTTGTGTGTTCCGTATGCTACAGTTGCAACCACCTACGCCTCCCATTTTAAAACCTCTCTTTCGCTCTCTCTCTCTCTCTCTCTCTCTTTCTATCCCTCTCTCGCAGTGCGGCAAAGGGGCGGAGAACTTCGACAAGTTCTTCACGCGCACCCAGCCCCAGCTCACGCCCCCCGACCAGCTGGTCATCGCCAACATCGACCAAGCCGACTTCTCAGGCTTCTCCTTCATCAACCCCCAGTTCGTGCACCCCTCCCTGGTCTCCCTGCACACCGTATGAGGGGGAGGGGGCCACGGACCCCCTTCCTACCTCTGCTCCCTACCTAGCACTAACCCTCCACCAACTGCAGCCTCTTCAAGCCAAACTCCCAATCACCAAAACTGGTCCAACTCTACAACAACCAACACAGACCCTGATATCAACCGCCATTTTGAGTTCCTCTATCAATGTATTAGTGATGTGTCCTCTAGGAATTGGACTTGGGGCTCTGAGTGAGAGGAGTTGGTGAGTGGAAGTGCTGTGTGTTAATGGTGAGGGGGAGGGTGAAGGTTTGAGGAAGGAGATGTATGTAGGGTTGATATACTTTCCCTCCCACCTGTTGTGTTTGTTTTCGGATGGGCAATTGTTTGAAATGAATCATGATAGATATTGAAATGAATCATGACAAATATTGAGATGACTGACCTGTTGTTTTGAATGTGTGGGGACAAAACCCATGAAACTATGCCAGTTTTTTTTCTGATTCTAGAGCGAAGGGTTAACTTCTTGTTAAACCCTGTACTGGCTATACTAGTCTCCATTGGAACCCAAGGCAACTACAAACATAATCTCGTGTTTTGAGCTATTGGGTCAGAGCCAAATATGAGGTCAGTACAGGGAGACGATGTTTACAGTTTTACCTTGTGTTGGTGAGATTTTATTTCAATATGTGTCATTACAGGTCCCCCTATGCTTCAATATACATCAAATAATACACACCCAGTACGAATATCATGACACACTAACAATAACACGCACATACAGATGTAGGATCTTAATTTGATCACCCCATTGCAGGAAAACTTTCCTGCATTGCAAACTAAAATGTGTAATGTGTTTGAGGTTTAAAAAGGCTTCTGAAGTTTGTAATTTCCACTTAGACATTTCAGACTTGGTTTTTTTCCTTTACGAAAAATGTATCAACCCCTAAAAAAAAGAAAAAAGGCTATTAATTATAATCCACATAATAACTCACATAGTAACTCACATTTCCTGTAGCCGCACGGATTATTTTCCTGCTGTAGCACACTGGCTCAAATTAAGATCATACAGCTGTACACACACGTTACATTAACACAGGGATATCTTGAACCTTGAAGTACAGGTTGTATGGTTATCTTGTCATTAGGTTTACAACTGTGGGTGGACATTGAAACAGAACGCAGTGGAAGTTGTGGTTAGACGAAGTAGGCAGTGCAACAGTCCCATCTTCTTTCAACACCTACACAAGAATCACAGGTTAACAGAAGTATAAAGGCGATCGTTCCAAAAGCAAATGGTAATCAGGTAGCACTACTTTGTGACAGCCTTTTTTACTATCCTCCTGTCCTGACTTTCACTCTGCCCACTTATCAAAAAGGCCATGATTCTCTTTAACCTGAAGAAGCCCTTCAATGTTAAGTTCCCGAGGGAAATCTATTGAGAATTTAGGAAGTAAATGACCGAAAACTCTTTTTTTTTTTGAGAGAGAGAGAGGTAGTGACTAAATTTAAATTGATGTTGAGTTATTGTTTGCTTACTCAATGAACTGTGCAATATTATATTGCATGCTTATACCCTTATACATGGCTATAACGCCATTCTAACCATGTTGACTAGAGTATCACGTTATTAAAACGATTAGTTCCCTTTTCTGCTTTTATGTGATGTCATGCACCCCCCCTCTCCCCCCAATTAGTTCTAATTAATATTTTAGTGTAACACATACCAGTGTATTAACTCTTTTTTTGTAAATATTAATGAGCTATTTAAAAAAAAGTATAGTATCTCGCAGATTTTGTACCAACAACTGAATGTGATTTTATTACGTTAGATAGGTTAACATATTTCTATGTAAAAGTACCCCAAAATATCAACTTTGTAACAATTAGGTGACAAAGTCTTTTAAACGAGTCGGTCGGGATTAGCAAACCGAGAGAAACATCTGGACGACTTTTGCCGATATTATCAAACGTTTTCCGTTTGCTCTCGTCTCCATCGCACATATCCGATGTCCTTGAATGCGATCGCTGAGTGAGTTGACTGAATGTGTGCCTGGCTCTTGTATTTGCATGTTGTTGGTGAGGATTTAAAAATAAGTTTAACAAAATGATATAAATGCTGCATGATACTCAGTACCAGTAACCAGGCCCCTGGTTGGATAGCAAGGAGTCTCTGCCCAAACACCAGATCCAAGATCAGCTGAACCTACCCTAATCCTAGCCATTCACAATTAGGAGGCTATGGTCAAATCTGACTACAGATATGCGGTTAGGGGAACTTCTAAACACGTCCCTGTACTAGACCCAATGGGACAACTTGCTCTCTAGTGTCTCAATGAAGGGGTTTTGTTTCTTCTTATCGTTAGTATTGTTTGTTCGTATATAAAAAATGTACATGTATTGTCGTCGTTTTATTGTTTGGTTATAGATCCTGCTCAAGTAATACAGGAATGTTTTGCGGAATTATCATCACAGCAATTCATATCTTAACATCCGACTGTTGCTAGGTTTATACAATTCCCTCGACTTTTGCTCCTATAAACCTTTTCCTAACCTCGTAACTGTGCCAAACCTGAAACGGCCAGAACCCGACAACAGCAGCGTTGCACTAGCTGTAGTCATACCAATGACCCGTCAATACCGAAATCTTATCAATACCGATGTGTTGTCAATACACATGTTTTTTTTCAATACCGATGACTCGTCAATACAGATGTCTCTCCCTGGTAGACTCTTAGTGGTTAGTCCAAGAGAGCGTGCCAACACCACATTTCACAACGTCTTTCCGACCCATGTGCATTCTCGCTAAAAAATATGTAGCTAAGGGATTGCTAATTCAAATCATGTCTACGTGGTTCTGATGCCAGTCAATCCGGCAGTCGTTTCTTGTGGTTATTTTTTTTATGTCACGTTAGCAGCCTACACCTCTGTGGGAGTTTACCTTTATGCTTTATAGCCGACAGCAGTATGACCCTTCTGCAATACCATGCCTGCTTACCCCTTACCTTAACTCCCTGTGCCTGTCAGTCAGTGTGTGTGTTTACATGTGCGTGTGAGAGAGAGGGAGGGAAGGAAACCATAAATGAGTGGTTGTTGAGTGAATAAATGAGTGAGTGTGTGGATGAGTGAATAATTGATCGGTGAACAACCCCGTTCCTCATCCTATTGGCCTGTTAAACCCCCCTCATCTCCTCTGTCCATCCTTCCATTCCTCCCCCTTCCTCAGTGCCTGGGCAATCGATCCATTCCCTTACTGACAAAGCCCTCATCCCTTCTCCTTCAAGATCCAATCAGTTCATGAAAGCAGTTTCGTCCGAGAAACTCGCCTCTACAGGCTGACACCTACCTGCCCTTCTTGCCCCTTCCAATCCTCCCAAAACGTACTGGGGAAAGAATTGGCCAAATGTGTTCTTTTTCACCTTCGTTTACATCCTGCTTTATATTTTCTACGTTGTGTGTCCCAAATGGCACCCGATTCCCTATATATTGCACTACTTTTGTCCATAGGCCCTGGTCAAAAGTAGTGCACTATATGGGGAATAGGATTCCATCTGGGACACAGCCAGCCTCTCCCCCATATTCTCTGTTGATTCATGTCCAAACCAAGCGCTTCTTCTGTCCCTGTACATAATGATTTAGATATCTACATAGACTTGTAAAAGAAAGAATATATTGTATTTTGCAAATGGTTTATGTTCATTCTCCCCAAAAACCCTTTGAAAGCGGGTCTGAGCTACTTACCTTGTAATCAATAGTGTAATTTGTACCTACTGTATGATAATGCAAATAAAACATTAAAAATGGCTATTCGGAAGCTGTCTTTTTTTACTTAAACATGAACTCAACTCATCAAAATCCACCATTATAAAAAGCCATTCCTGGCAATGACCTGACTCTATTTAAAGGTATTGGGTAACACTTTACGATCCATAATAAACAATTTATAAGGCATTTACAAACAGTTTGCTGGCCATTTACTAATCATTACTCCCACATTGAAATTACACTGGTCACTCCAAACATTTTGAAAGTGTTTCTAAAGTACAAATGGCGCTCACTTTAAATTGCAAAAACAGTACTAAAGATTCATATGGTGAACACACAGTTTATAAATGCCTTTATAAAAAGTTTATAACAGACTCTTAAAATAAGGTGACATTGCTGTCAACTCACATTCATCAAGTGTTCTGATTGCACTGAAAATGGGACTGGTTTTTCTAGTCTGATTTTAAGAGATGCATCTCCTGCAGAGCCCCAATATCGCTGTCACAATTTCCTCTCTACTGCTGACATGGACAGGAAGTTTGCAGTTGATATAAACCATTGGGAAATTTGATTTGAGCAAATAAAGTATGAAAAGGCACAGAAAATGGAGGTTTCAGATGTGAGGAGGAGAAGTCAAGACGACCTTACCTGGTTCTATGGTTGTCACCGCATCTCCACTAACAGCAAGAGGACAGACTACAACCAGGAAACAACTTTCACTGACAGTTGGTCCAGTTTTAAATGTTATATGGACACAGTCACAATAGCATTTCTCATAAATGTCTGGTGAAAATGAAGCCTCCTGATTTTATGATCCCTTACGGGAATTAACACGTGCGATTAAGATGTATGGCAGAGGTTTTCCAGTATGTCCACAATCTCCTGAAGCTTCCGTAACAGACGTCCAAGTGTCTCTTGCCATTTGGAAAAGCATGATGAACCGTAACCATGGTTCAGTAAGCCTGACTTACCATCACATGTGAGGACCAGGGGTGAGTGCATGCATACGGACATTAAAGTTTAACAAGCGAAGCGCTCAGAAGAAGCGTGGAAACGAGGTGCTGAATTTTTCATTGTGGACGTTGCGGCACAATCAAATGATTTTTGTCAGCCACTGGCTTTCTCATTTACAAGCTCGCTGGCACAGGAAGGTACAGGAAGGTACAGGAAGGCACAGGAAGGCACAGGAAGGCACAGGAAGGTACAGGAAGGCACAGGAAGGCAAAGGAAAGCCCCTGCACCTTTGGCAACCAGGTCAGACAAACCGAATACAAAAACTATACTAAGCTCTGGTAGGTAGGTATGTAATGACATTGCTCACTGTAATGTTTGTGTACTTAATACTTGTAATTTCATATCTGTGTTTGTGTGAATGCATTTGTGGAAGAGCTTGCGATAAGCATATTCTTGTACTGTGTACGCTACACGATATCATGTGCATCATGACAAATCAACTTTGATGTGGCACGGACAGACATGTGCGTACTGTACACCAAACCTTATGCAGATGTGTTAGTAGGTTGATCATCAGCTCCATTGCCGGGTAGACTGAAGGACATGCTGGTGTTGATGAAGGACTATGATGTAATGGTCAGATCTGTTAGAACTTATCAGAAACTGCAGCGTTGAGGCGGATCTACAGAGCGGATATCTACGGAACGTCTTACCAACCAACCAGGCTCCACGGTGCCTGAGGGGCCAATCAATGAGGTGGAAGGAGCTACATGCATTTCATGTCATTTCAATTCAGTCAATTCAAGGGATGAAATTCAAATATTGTGAACAAGCAGATATACAGTGCATTCGAAAAGCATTCAGACCCCTTGTCCTTTTCCAAATGTTGTTACATTACAGACTTATTCTAAAATGGATTCCTCACCAATCTACACACAATAGCCCATAATGACAAAGCAAAAACTGTTTTTTCTAAATGTTTGCAAATGTATCCCCCCCAAAAAAACTGATATCACGTTTACATGTGTTCAGACCCTTTACTCTCCACAGCATGATGCTGCCACCGCCATGCTTCACCAAAGGGATGGTGCCAGGTTTCCCCCAGACGTGACGCTTGGCATTCAGGCCAAATAGTTCAATCCTGGTATCATCAGACCAGATAATCTTGAGTCCTTTAAGTGCCTTTTGGCAAGCTCCAAGCGGGAGGAGTGGCTTTCTTCTGGCCACTCTACCATAAAGGCATGATTGATGGTCCCTCTGACAGAGATGGTTGTCCTTCTGGGAGGTTCTACCATCTCCACAGAGGAGCTCTGTCAGAGTGAACATTGGGTTCTTGGTCACCTCCCTGACCAAGGCCCTTCTCCCCCAATTGCTCAGTTTGGACGTTGGTTCCAAGCATTTTCTTTTTGGTACCCTTCCCCAGATCTGTGCCTCCACACAATCCTGTCTCTGAATTCTATGGATAATTCCTTTGACCTCATGGCTTGGTTTTTGCTCTGACATGCACTGTCAACTGTGGGACCTTATATAGACAGGTGTGTGCTTTTCCAAATCATGTCAAAATCATTTACCACCGGTGGACTCCAATCAACTTGTAGAAACATCTCAAGGATGATCAAAGGAAACAGGATGCACCTGAGCTCAATTTCGAATCTCATAGCAAAGGGTCTGAATACTCATGCAAACATTTCTCAAAACCTGTTTTTGCTTTGACATAATGGGGTATTGTGTGTAGATCGAGGGGGAAAAAATATTTAATCAATTTTAGAATAATGCTGTAACATAAAATGTGGAAAAGGTGAAGGGGTCTGAATCCTTTCTGAATGCACTGCACTATACAACACGAGGCTTTTCAATGACTTCACCTGAATGAGCAAAAAAAGCCCACTGATAGTCCCATGGAAACATACAGCTCTCGGTCTCTCGTTCTCGCTCTCCCTCAAGAGGCCAAAGGCTGTTACACAGAAATGGTACAAACATACATCAAGCTCTTCGATGTTTATACTTTTCAAAATAAAAAGCAACACAAACAAATGACATCTTAGCACTCTGTCGTGGGCGCGTGGGTGGGTTGGGGTCGGTGGGCAGGAGAGGAGCTGCCATTAGATTTGTTGAATCTCTCTCTCCCCCTCTCACTCTCTCCCTCGCATTCTCACTCTACATCTTAACAGCAATTAACCCTCTTCAATAAGAGAGCATTTGCTGTCAGTCTTGTATAATTTAATTACTATAAGGCTGGTGATGAAGAGCCATGGGATCCCTCGCTGCCGTATTAAGCCGCCATGGTCCCCGTCCCAAATGGCACACCTATTCAGTACACTACTTTTGACCAGGGCTCGTAGGGCTCTCGTCAAAAGTAGTCCGCGATGTAGGGAAAAGAGTACCATTTGGAACACAGAACCATATCATTGTGTCAACGGCTTCCCTGAATCTGAATCTAATGAACTGTCTGCTCTGCTCTACCAGTAACCATTAGGGATGTCTGTTCAACGTCTGAGCTGCTATCGCCTGCAGCTCTTAAAGTCTGTTCATTGCTCTAGTGGGAGTATTGGAAGCTCTGTGAAATCAATGGGTACTGTATGTTCAGGGAACGTGTTAAAAGTCTTTCTCAAATCCAAATTCATTTATTGGCATGAGAAACAAACCATCAATGTATTCAATATACTTCACATTGTAATAAAATAATAAATAATAAAATAGAACAGTAAAAACAAAATAATAGAAATAAAACTAGACTGATAACAGTGGATAGTAATAGAAAGTATAATCAATAATTGGTTAAACATGAAAAATAACAAGCGACTATTATTACTACTAAAATGAATGCTGCCACTGTTATTTACACTAACACCACAACTATCCCAACTATTACCAATCTCTCTCTCTGTCTCACTCACACACACAACCCTTGTCTTGTTTTACCAGAGTGTAGTGACAGCCACTCCTCTTCCCCAGAGTGTAGTGACAGCCACTCCTCTTCCCCAGAGTGTAGTGACAGCCACTCCTCTTCCCCAGAGTGTAGTGACAGCCACTCCTCTTCCCCAGAGTGTAGTGACAGCCACTCCTCTTCCCCAGAGTGTAGTGACAGCCACTCCTCTTCCCCAGAGTGTAGTGACAGCCACTCCTCTTCCCCAGAGTGTAGTGACAGCCACTCCTCTTCCCCAGAGTGTAGTGACAGCCACTCCTCTTCCCCAGAGTGTAGTGACAGCCTGTCCTCTTCCCCAGAGTGTAGTGACAGCCACTCCTCTTCCCCAGAGTGTAGTGACAGCCACTCCTCTTCCCCAGAGTGTAGTGACAGCCACTCCTCTTCCCCAGAGTGTAGTGACAGCCACTCCTCTTCCCCAGAGTGTAGTGACAGCCACTCCTCTTCCCCAGAGTGTAGTGACAGCCACTCCTCCTCTCCCCCAGAGTGTAGTGACAGCCACTCCTCTTCCCCAGAGTGTAGTGACAGCCTGTCCTCTTCCCCAGAGTGTAGTGACAGCCACTCCTCTTCCCCAGAGTGTAGTGACAGCCACTCCTCTTCCCCAGAGTGTAGTGACAGCCACTCCTCTTCCCCAGAGTGTAGTGACATCCACTCCTCTTCCCCAGAGTGTAGTGACAGCCACTCCTCTTCCCCAGAGTGTAGTGACAGCCACTCCTCTTCCCCAGAGTGTAGTGACAGCCACTCCTCTTCCCCAGAGTGTAGTGACAGCCACTCCTCTTCCCCAGTGTGTAGTGACAGCCACTCCTCTTCCCCAGAGTGTAGTGACAGCCTGTCCTCTTCCCCAGAGTGTAGTGACAGCCACTCCTCTTCCCCAGAGTGTAGTGACAGCCACTCCTCTTCCCCAGAGTGTAGTGACAGCCACTCCTCTTCCCCAGAGTGTAGTGACAGCCACTCCTCTTCCCCAGAGTGTAGTGACAGCCACTCCTCTTCCCCAGAGTGTAGTGACAGCCACTCCTCTTCCCCAGAGTGTAGTGACAGCCACTCCTCTTCCCCAGAGTGTAGTGACAGCCACTCCTCTTCCCCAGAGTGTAGTGACAGCCACTCCTCTTCCCCAGAGTGTAGTGACAGCCACTCCTCTTCCCCAGAGTGTAGTGACAGCCACTCCTCTTCCCCAGAGTGTAGTGACAGCCACTCCTCTTCCCCAGAGTGTAGTGACAGCCACTCCTCTTCCCCAGAGTGTAGTGACAGCCACTCCTCTTCCCCAGAGTGTAGTGACAGCCACTCCTCTTCCCCAGAGTGTAGTGACAGCCACTCCTCTTCCCCAGAGTGTAGTGACAGCCACTCCTCTTCCCCAGAGTGTAGTGACAGCCACTCCTCTTCCCCAGAGTGTAGTGACAGCCACTCCTCTTCCCCAGAGTGTAGTGACATCCACTCCTCTTACCCAGAGTGTAGAGACAGCCTGTCCTCTTCCCCAGAGTGTAGTGACAGCCACTCCTCTTCCCCAGAGTGTAGTGACAGCCACTCCTCTTCCCCAGAGTGTAGTGACAGCCACTCCTCTTCCCCAGAGTGTAGTGACAGCCACTCCTCTTCCCCAGAGTGTAGTGACAGCCACTCCTCTTCCCCAGAGTGTAGTGACAGCCACTCCTCTTCCCCAGAGTGTAGTGACAGCCACTCCTCTTCCCCAGAGTGTAGTGACAGCCACTCCTCTTCCCCAGAGTGTAGTGACAGCCACTCCTCTTCCCCAGAGTGTAGTGACAGCCACTCCTCTTCCCCAGAGTGTAGTGACAGCCACTCCTCTTCCCCAGAGTGTAGTGACAGCCACTCCTCTTCCCCAGAGTGTAGTGACAGCCACTCCTCTTCCCCAGAGTGTAGTGACAGCCACTCCTCTTCCCCAGAGTGTAGTGACAGCCACTCCTCTTCCCCAGAGTGTAGTGACAGCCACTCCTCTTCCCCAGTCCCACTCTCCCCCAGAGTGTAGTGACAGCCACTCCTCTTCCCCAGAGTGTAGTGACAGCCACTCCTCTTCCCCAGAGTGTAGTGACAGCCACTCCTCTTCCCCAGAGTGTAGTGACAGCCACTCCTCTTCCCCAGAGTGTCCCCCAGTGACAGCCACTCCTCTTCCCCAGTGACAGCCACTCCTCTTCCCCAGAGTGTAGTGACAGCCACTCCTCTTCCCCAGAGTGTAGTGACAGCCACTCCTCTTCCCCAGAGTGTAGTGACAGCCACTCCTCTTCCCCAGAGTGTAGTGACAGCCACTCCTCTTCCCCAGAGTGTAGTGACAGCCACTCCTCTTCCCCAGAGTGTAGTGACAGCCACTCCTCTTCCCCAGAGTGTAGTGACAGCCACTCCTCTTCCCCAGAGTGTAGTGACAGCCACTCCTCTTCCCCAGAGTGTAGTGACAGCCACTCCTCTTCCCCAGAGTGTAGTGACAGCCACTCCTCTTCCCCAGAGTGTAGTGACAGCCACTCCTCTTCCCCAGAGTGTAGTGACAGCCACTCCTCTTCCCCAGAGTGTAGTGACAGCCACTCCTCTTCCCCAGAGTGTAGTGACAGCCACTCCTCTTCCCCAGAGTGTAGTGACAGCCACTCCTCTTCCCCAGAGTGTAGTGACAGCCACTCCTCTTCCCCAGAGTGTAGTGACAGCCACTCCTCTTCCCCAGAGTGTAGTGACAGCCACTCCTCTTCCCCAGAGTGTAGTGACAGCCACTCCTCTTCCCCAGAGTGTAGTGACAGCCACTCCTCTTCCCCAGAGTGTAGTGACAGCCACTCCTCTTCCCCAGAGTGTAGTGACAGCCACTCCTCTTCCCCAGAGTGTAGTGACAGCCACTCCTCTTCCCCAGAGTGTAGTGACAGCCACTCCTCTTCCCCAGAGTGTAGTGACAGCCACTCCTCTTCCCCAGAGTGTAGTGACAGTGACAGCCACTCCTCTTCCCCAGAGTGTAGTGACAGCCACTCCTCTTCCCCAGAGTGTAGTGACAGCCACTCCTCTTCCCCAGAGTGTAGTGACAGCCACTCCTCTTCCCCAGAGTGTAGTGACAGCCACTCCTCTTCCCCAGAGTGTAGTGACAGCCACTCCTCTTCCCCAGAGTGTAGTGACAGCCACTCCTCTTCCCCAGAGTGTAGTGACAGCCACTCCTCTTCCCCAGAGTGTAGTGACAGCCACTCCTCTTCCCCAGAGTGTAGTGACAGCCACTCCTCTTCCCCAGAGTGTAGTGACAGCCACTCCTCTTCCCCAGAGTGTAGTGACAGCCACTCCTCTTCCCCAGAGTGTCCTCTTCCCCAGTGACAGCCACTCCTCTTCCCCAGAGTGTAGTGACAGCCACTCCTCTTCCCCAGAGTGTAGTGACAGCCACTCCTCTTCCCCAGAGTGTAGTGACAGCCACTCCTCTTCCCCAGTGTATAATCTCATTTAGTGAGCCACTGGTTTGAGAACCAGGCCCAAAACCTTTCTAATTCTCTATTTATCCGATTATGAACACAACAACCTTGACCTTCTCTCCCCTTCACACTGCATTGTGCATCCCAAACAACACCCTATTCCCCATATAGTCCACTACTTTTCACCAGGGCCCTAGTGCACTGTACAGGGAATTGGGTGATGCTGGGTGCTTCATATTTAATGTCCAGCTACGATGGGGATGAATCATAGTGGTTCCGTAATGTCCATAATGGGGGGGTTAAAGGGAGCAGTGGGTTTTGAAAGATGGCTATTGCTGAGTTATAGAATTAGAATTCCATTCAAGTCTATTTATATGGTTGTTGCTCACACGGCAATTTGTTACTTCAAAAACGTTAATAGAGGTCTTCATAATCCATTAGGACACATTTTTTATCAGCGACATTTTATAGCAGCCTGTGGGGCAAATTCTGTCGCTGTCCATGGCGCTGAAATGTTGCCAAAGCTACGCTTTTGACGGCGAAAGCTCGAAAGAACATGGATAAACCGGCCGGAATAACAGGTCGCAGCTTCACCGATGCCAGAACAAACATACATAGAGGCCTAAGAAATTGTGCCAGGAAAAGTAGTTCTCCCTTGGGTGGAGAGGGAAATGCACGGGGGCGATATAATAGCTAAGATGTAATCAGGGATGTAGATGTGGACAATCAACGTTATCCAGACAGCTTTTAATTATGCATACTACACTGATAGGCCATATGCTCGTAAATAATTGGATAAATGGCCATATGTCTCTTCTTTGAGGGGGTCATTGCTAAATTTAGTTGGATTGCTTTGTACATTTTATGCACACATAAATACCCTATCATAATCAGCCAAAATGTTCAATAATGATACACAATTAAAATAAATAATTAAAACTTTGGGGGTCGTTGGCTACCCGCCCAAAAACCAAAATGATTTAAATTCAATGGGTTATGACGTTGAAGTCAGCCACAGGCATGTGTGTCTTGAATGTCACATGATGGAAGCTTCGTGGTGGGTTTGGTGCTTGATTGAACAGCTGTGTCGCATTCAACTCACTCGAATCCCGAATGACTTGACGTTAAGGAAGAGAAGTCTATGGATGCCAATCTCGGGACCGTTGTTTTATCCAAAGGAGAGACGTTATTTGTGGGTTGCATTTCGCAAAAGCGAACTCTTTTTTTTTTGTTTAATCAGTGAAGCTTCATAGGCCACATCCATATCCCCAACGGCTGCCGCTGCCCAACTGCTGGCGCCAGGCTGAAGTGGAGTGCGCACTAGTATTGTCCTGCCGCACATCCACTGCATCTCCGCGAGTCAACAGTAGACAAGTGGAGAGCAACGCGGGAGGAACAGTATTGTAAGGATACGAGCGCTTTCCTCGGCGAGACTTCTTTGTGAAGGTAAACAATGTTTATTTGAATTATTTCCTCGACTTTGAAGTGTCTCAGTAGGCAATCCAAAATGTGTTCAAACAGTGCTCTTTAGTTTGTTCGTCTCCACGTGATAGACTATATTGTTTTCTTCACTCACTGCTTTGTAAAAAAATCTCTCTTTTAGAAGTTTAAGCTTATGTGATGTAGGCTCTAGAAGAAGGAAAAAACACATTTAACTGTAAATGTCGAATAATGATACAATTCACACTGTATTATCCATTGTATAAATATCCAAATCAATTTAGTCAGCTATTGAGTTTAATCGGAAGGAGATGGCTATATTATGTGGAGGGAAAACCTTCATTTTCACACTTCCATAAACAACTTTTTTTACCATGTCGATGTGAATACGAACAGGTAGTTTTTACGACAGTGTGGGCACGATCTTTTCAACATGAACTAATATGTGTAAGCATTGGTTTGGTTTTTAAAAGATATGTCTGGAATTGACGTTGTTGGCGGGCTACTACAGATAATTGCAAGCCCTTGCTTTCAAAAGCGATGCGATATTGAACGCATCCCACTTGGTCATTTAATTTAGGTTTAGTGCATTGCTGAAGAGCGAGACCAGGCAGACGTTGGTGGAAAGTGGCGTCAATATCGATTTTGTTTGGTGGTTTGAGTTGTCTGTGATGCTGTAATACGTTTGATAGCATATTTCACTATCGCTATGATCAAACCTGAAACGATCGAAAACTTTCTAAATTTACCTTACTGAATTGTATTAGGATACATGCACGTTTTTCCAGTTCAGGACCAAGGACAGCGATTCGAGGTATTCAAGGGCCAATACAGTACAGAGACCACTTCATCTTACGATAAATGTGGCTCTTGGACAATGTAATGGTTTAGATCAGGGGTGTCAAAGTCAAATGGACGGAGGGCCAAATAAAAAATTTAGCTACAAGCCGAGGGCCGGACTGTTCGAATGTTCATTGAAAAATTTTTAAATGACGCATATAGTCTAGTGAACCTAATTGAACCTACTGAAAACCTAACAAATATATTCCAATATGATCAGATAAATAAAGCAATATTTTCTTATGGCTCTGTCAGTAATCTTTAATTTTCAACAGACACAAAAGACAAATTTGAAAATTGACAACTGGGCAATGTCAGAAATGTCGGTGCTCTCATCCACAGCCAAGGAATATGCAATGAAATCTTTTCCCTTTTTCACAAGCTGCTCTTTTAGATTGATGGACAACTGGTCTACTCTCTCGGCAATGGTGTTTCTGCTCAGACTCACATTTAAAAAGAGTTGCCTTTTTCTGGGCAAACTTCGTCACAAACTTTAATCATGCAGTTTTTGATGAAATCCCCTCCGTAAATGGCCGGGCTGATTTAGCGATCTCTTCTGCCAAAATAAAACTGGCCTTGACAGCAGCCTGGCCTTGTGATTTGGCTTTTTTGAACAGAGCCTGTCGAGATTTGAGGCCTCGTTTTAATTCCTCTGCCTTTTGTAGCCTTTGTTCCATGTCCATATTCTTGTTTTTGTCCGCGTGTTTCGTTTCATAATGTCGTCTCAGATTATACTCTTTCAGTACCGCCACACTTTCTCCACACAGAAGACACACAGGTTTTCCAGCTACCTCCGTGAACATATACTCCGACTCCCACCTTGTTTGAAACCCCGGTTCTCAGTGTCCACCTTCCGTTTTGCCATTTTTGATGGGTATCTGAAAGTTAATTTTACTGTGATGCTGAACGACTGCTGTGCCAATAAATATTGAAATGAAGCAGCCTACTGCTCGGAAAGTGGCGTCAATATCGATTTTGCACCGTTGCATTGTGGGAAATGTAGTATTGGTGCGTGTAAAAGATCTGCGGGCTGCCGGCTTGCTGCGGTCTGCGGGCCGGTTCTAATAATAAATCAAGATCATCCCAGGGGCCGTAAAAAACCTTCTCGCGGGCCGGATGTGGCCCGCGGGCCTTGACTCTGACATATGTGGTTTAGATACTCCTTTGTGTGTCCGTTTACGATTCAGCCTTTGCGCCTTTAGATTACATTATTAAGTCGTCCATTATAAATGTGTAAAGTCTATTTTGTAACATGATCAAATGTGAAATGCAATGCAAATATCCCAAGCACTCTGCACTAGAAAAGGTTGTAGACAAACTTGGCTGAAAGCCAGTCAGTGTCCCGGACCAATATTGGTAACAGCTGGGCCATGAGAAGGACTGAACGGCCAATTTCCCATAAAAAAGCCCAGAAGTAATAGTTAGCGGAAACTTTTAACCAAAGCGTTTCTATAGACCTACAGTGTATGTGACGCATGCAGCCATCAAACCCTGCCTACCTTCCTCCTGCCAACCTGCTAAAGTAGCTGTTGAGTTCTCTGCTCGACTTGTCTGACAATCTTCCGAAGTTCAGCACCTCATAGCTAATACATATTTAATAATATTTTTTTGGGGGGGGGACTGGCAATGACTAAAATGTTTCATCTTAACTGTGGAGGCACTTAAATGAGTGTGCTGGGTGGATAGCACTTTAGAATATAATTTACATTACGAGTAATATGTTAGTCCCTATAGGCACATGCAACTGAATTGAGTGCTCATGCTAAATGAAATGTGCAGATGTTCTACTAATGCATGCCTAGACTAATTAGTCACCGTGTATATCTGTCATAAGGGGCGTTACATGAAATCCATACGCATGTTACTCACATTGGGCCTAATCATATTTACAATCTAAGAATTTGTCAGCAGGCGATATTAAATATTTCCTCTTCTAAAGAGTCACCGTGGAATAGAGTCTAGAGTCACCGTGGAATAGAGTCTAGAGTCGCCGTGGAATAGAGTCTAGAGTCGCCGTGGAATAGAGTCTAGAGTCGCCGTGGAATAGAGTCTAGAGTCGCCGTGGAATAGAGTCTAGAGTCGCCGTGGAATAGAGTCTAGAGTCACATATGACTAATGAGTTGCAGGCAGCCTCGGCCCTCGGAGTACTTTGTAAACACATGACTAGTGGTCTCAGTCGTGTAGAGTTACCTAGGTTAGGGAGGCTAGACAGGGTTCACATTAACCCAACACTTTCCAGAGCACATAGGGGTGAGTTGGACAGCACATGGTAATGGTATGTGTGCTTTAGTGTTATGGGCACGTGATCATGGAACAGTCCCAATCGGTATTGTCCGCCGAACGTCCGATAGGTTAGATTGGGCTGCGTGTCGTTCATGTAGATAATCAACAAAAACAAGGATCAGACTGAGATATTGGGTGATCTTTTTCTTGTGCTTTTAATTGCAGTTGGTTATTATTTACAATCCTGTAACACTTGTGAAAAAGGCGTTCTTGTATGCCGGACTTTCCCTTCGCATCCCCAGGTCATTCCATGATAGTTGTCATAATCAAAGACTAACTAACTGTGTCGTTTTGGATACAACTGAATACAATAAAAACCGACTTTTAAAATTGCAGTTGACAAGTCATAATGAAGTAAGAGAGAAATTAGTTGTTATCTGTCAAGCCTATACATGCCTGTAGTCTGTAGCCTTGGAGACTGGCAGTCATGAACACGGACCAATGTCCTGGCTGCTACCACAGGCTAGTTCACAGCCGATGTACACTGACACTGCGTCAGCATCTGCTTGACAGGGAGCTAATACCACTCTCTCTCTTTCTCTCTCTCTCTTTCTCTCTTTCTGGTGGAGGTCCCATATCACAGAGCCTGCCTCTCCTTGTACAGCCTGTCCTCCTGTCTGTCTGCTTTACACTATTACACTCTCAGCCAGCCTGCCTATGCCCCTGTCTGTCTGTCCGTCCGTCCGTCCCCCCCCCTATGGCACTGTCATAACAACACACTGACTCGTGACTCTTACATGTAAGCGCTGTTTCTTCCGACTGGCCCATGAGCCTATTCGGTCTTCCTTAATGTGGGAACCTTAGTATTGTGCCGCACACAAAAGAGACATGGCCAAGCTAAGTACTTTAAAGAGAGAGCAGTACTTGGTCTCATGACAAAGCCGGAAGAATGTGCCATTTCTCTGGGTGACTGGCTGTGTTGTGCCATTTTCCTCTCAAACGCAATGCATTGCCATGACGTTTGCCTCTATGAGGAACTGTGGGAGAGTTCCTCGTAGCATACAGCTGAGGTATAAAGAGACTCACTTGTGTCTTCATTTTTTAAGTGAAAATACATTTGATCAGATCCAATTATAGATTTCTGACATAATCAACAGTGGAGTGTCATCTGAAAGAATTTGATTTGAGAAAATGACGACCACAGTTCCTCTTATTTTATTTTTGGGATTTGGAGTTGATTGACAGGCTGTTGACAATCTGGCCATGTTTGAAGAGGCGGTAACACTTTATTTAGATAGTCCATCTGTAGATGCTCTACAGATTATCAGTAACATTTCAACTAACTATCTACTATCTCTAACCTGAACCTTAACCCTAACCCTTATTCTAAACTTAAACCCCACCCTTACTGTAACCTTAGAAAGCAGTTGCTTATCAACAGATAGGATGACCATCTGTAGAGCATTTACAGATGGAAAATCGGGACCATACGAATGAAGTGTGACCGAAGAGGCGAGCAGAGACAAGAAACACTGGCTGAGATCTGTCAGGGAGATGCCTTTGGAGCAGCATAAAAAGGCTTGGAGTGAGGCAAGCACTGCTCAAGCATATTAACATGTTCTGACATTAACTGTCCCCAGGCACTCAGTCAGAGTCAGTCCGTTGTTGCCTCTGAACCCTAAAGACTCTAGGCTGGTAAGATGCCCTCTGCAGAGTCTCCAGAGGATTAACTGTTGGGTTGAGTTTGTGTTAAAAAATGAACCTTTTTTTTTTTTTTGTGGAAATTGAAATATTTAGATGGAGGGCCAGTGGAATGTTGTTTTGGGAGCACAGAGGTGAAGTAACATGACCTATATGACATGGGAAAGAGTACTGGGAGTCTGAGTGTTTTGTTGGTCAAGAAGACTGACATATGAGTATGGCTGAGTTAGCACAGCCCTGTAGTGCCTATGCTACTGTATGCTAGTGCTATATACAGGGGCTATGGAGGGTGATGATTGTGGCTAGCTAGCTGCTAGATTCCGCCATGGCCCCATGTCGTGTCCCCCATGTCGAGCCACTGACCCCAGGGCCCTATAGTCCTCTGATGCTGTCCACCCCACTGACCGCCCACTCGCATCAGTGGAACACACAGGCCACGTTACTCTGGAGACGGTGCGTAGCGACATCTGGCCGTCATGGAAACTGGGTCAGTGGCTTTCCCGAAAGGAGTGCACAGACGAATCCTTGAGAGAGAAATAATGTTTAAAAAAAACACACACAAAAAAAGCAACATTTTAGTTAACATGCATTTCTGCTCTGCTACGGACAAATGTTTGAGAAACTCCAGCAGTTACTGTGTTGGATTATAACCAGGTCCTAGCGTGACCATCACGTTCGGTGGTAGGGACCAAGTCGGTTGGGTAATAGAAGCCCAACCGGCTGTTTCATACTGTTGAATTTGCATGAGCTACTATGTTCAGAATGCTTGGTATTAAAATGAGCAGGTATAGCCTATGAGCAACATCCACAAACAGAGTGTCGATGACGTCTAAATTGAGAGAATTCTCTACCAATCCCAAATGACACTCGATCATGACAAGGACGGACGGTGCCTCCAAGCAACCAATGGATAACGCCTTAGCCTAAACATATCCAAAGACTAAACATATACATTCCATATGCGATCCTGACCAGTGACCACCATGAACCCCTTTTTCCATGAGGCTGTGAGAGTTCTGGGAACAGAGTTCTGTTTCATTGCAGGTTGTGTGTGTGTGTGTGTGTGTGTCCCCATCATTGACTTTCCGGCGGTTGTGTTGAAAAATGGTAGTTGTTTTTTGGGTTAAATGGAGGCTGATGAGGCTGGGTGCATGCTAATTGAATGGACAGAGAGAGTACTGACTGACCTAGTTTAGTGGTGATGCAGTGGGTTCCATTCCACTGGAGACAGTTGGATACATGTGCACATCTGCCTAAAAGGCGCTGCGTGGTCAGTCTGACATCTGCTGTTGCCGTACAGCATTTACTGCCATGCGGCCTCCGCAGAAGTCAGAGCATTTCTACTTTTTGCCTTTCGCCGTCAACCAATCATGTCAATGTGGAGCTGTACGGAGCCGTCTGCATTGTTACAAAGTTTGAGAGGTGCACGGCGACGCAGTACGGCGCTTGATTTGGCCTCTGCATTCCTCCGGAGGCTACGCAATTGCGTCACACCCTCCATACGAAGCCTCCGGCCACGTTTTCGGATCAAGCATAAATTGGCTTTGTCGCTGTTAAAATGAACTCCGCCCTCAAGTGGTGAGTGGTGGGAAACACACCACAGAACACACCACAGAACAGACCTGGATCATGTTCACAAAGCACCAACTGGAGAAAAATGAAACGGAACTGGGACGTGTCTAATAAGAAACAATCCTTTTAGTTTTCTATCGCTTGCCTTTATGAACAGAACCCAGAGTAGGTTCATGGTCAAAATGGCTTCAGGTGCTATCAAATAAGACTGTTAGGTTTCTATAGTAATAGAAAATGCTAGACACTAAACAGGAAGTATGGTTCACTAGATTGTCGCTGTTGGGTGTTCATCCACGTATTGGATTCCAGTCACGGAATGGATGTGTCCACCTTCTTCAAAGGTAGTTTGTAAAAAATGCAAAGGGGGACTAAGGGGCTTTTTGGATCTCCCTGCTTAGGCCCTGGAAGCTTTGAACATCTAATGAGACACATTGGTCAATAGACAGTTTTTCTCGGCATAATCTCCGTTCATAATCCCATACGGGCTGAAACAATGTGTGGACTGAATTAGTATTCATAGTAGATTGAATGGGGCCTGTTGATCTCTTTGTGTGTGTGTGTGAATGGACATGATGGAGAATTTCAATGGTTATTGGCTGTGGGTATCCTTTGATCTAATCCGAAAAGTGTGTGTGCAGATGCAATCATGTGTGTGTTATGTGCAGATGCAATCATGTGTGTGTTGTGTGCATTTGTCGATTTAAGTTTCTTGGAAACCAATGACTCACACATTAAACTGTCAAGTTGGACATCATCATAGCTCCCTGTACTCCGCACTGTACCATTGGCATTAAGCCTTTGCCAAGACTGTGCTTCAAGTGGCGAGGATTGGACACAATGACACTCCAACTATTATATATTTGAAATTATAAACTGGGTGGTTCGAGCCCTGAATGCTGATTGGCTGAAAGCTGTGGTATATAAGATTGTATACCATGTGTATGACACAACATGTCTTTTGACTGCTCTAATGACGTTGCGTCGTGCCTAAGAACAGCCCTTATAAGTGGATCCATACAAATCTAGGCAACAGATGATTCCAAAATCAAAAAATCACTAACTACTGATGTTAAGCATTTAATCTTGCTATCCTTTGGGTAGGAGAAACAGACTGCCTTAGGCAGAGAGCAGAGCAAATGGCTCCTCAAAAGGTTGCTACCACTAGGATAATGACATCTGAGGGAATTGGAAATAAGTTGTCAAAGAGATGATTAATATTTCATATTTTAGTTTTTTTCCTTCTCATTTTCATGTTGAGGTAGAGGATATTGTTCTACCCTAACGGCAACAATTTCCCCATGACACTTAGACGTCAACTAGATATACTATGAAACTGCATTCCCACTTCTAACTGCCTGGTATTTTCACTGCAGAAAAGAGAAGTCTGTCTGGATATTTCAGTCTTTTACTTGTATATGACTCAAAGGTCAACAACACCCTGCACTGGTTGCTTTCTCCTGGTATAAGAGTTCATGAATATAACAACATAGAATATCTTTGCTAATAACTTCCTGTGGAAGTAGCTGTTTTGGACACTTTTCATAGAACAAGTTAACAGTCATTAATGTACACAGACAAATCTGTAAAAAAATAAAAAATAAAGTGTCCAAATCCAGTTGAAATAGAGAATCACACACTCCCCCCCCTATTTCCCCAGCCACTTTAATATAGACAGACTATTTCTGACTGATCGCACAAGGACTAATGACGTCTGTACGTCTGTTCGGTCATTATGTTTTGTATCATTTAGTATTCTGTCATTTGGTGCTCTGTCAGTATTGTGATTTAGTGTTCTGTCATTTTGTATTATCATTCAGTGTTCTGTCATTTAGGCGTAGCTTTTTGTCGTCTATCATTTCAAATTCTGTTATTTAGAAAGCTGTAATTGTGTCCACACCAGGAAGTAGGCCTTCCATACATTGAAGCTCAAACTGCCTTGATAGATCTCTATTTCTAGAGGTCTGGTAATGATGCCTTGTGGGTGTAACGCGGAATGAGCGCAATGGGATGCGAGCATTGAATGTTAACCGCCCTATGATAAAACACAGTAGCCTGTCAATGAATGGCCTTGTGCATCACATGCAAACTAGCGCTTCACATGCTAGCGAAGCCACTGGTGTTGAAAGGCTGGTATTAATGTCTAAGTGGACGTGTGGGTCGAAGCTTTACTGAATGGGGACTGATTGGCTACCCGATAATGCCCCTCATTGCTTACACATGCTGGACCTTTGTGCTAAAAAAGTACAATTTGATTGACTGGTGAGTCAATGGTTGTGGCCCTATCACCTCATCTCCTTTCCTTGCTGATAGCTGACGATAGCTGACAATGGAAATGTTCCACCTCTGAGTGAGCTTCATGGCCCAAATGTACTTTTGGTCTGAAGAGAAGGCCTCTGGACCTTTTGCCGTCATCCACTTCTAATTAAATGTAATTGATTTTCTAATTGTCCAAATTCTAAAGTGGTTCATTGGTAATGATGGAATAGGCCGGTGTCATTACATGCGTAGCTGTTTTACCATAGTGAGTCAACCGTAGTGGGAGAGATAACATGTTGCACCCACAGTCACCGAGGTCAGATGAGATATTTACACGATGAACATGCAAAAGCCCTTTACATGAGATACATTAGTCTCATCTTATACATTCGTACCCACATGTTACCGACATCGCGATACGAGGGTTCGTGAGGCCATGTTATCGATATCGTGATACGAGGGCTCGTGAGGCCATGTTACCGACATCGCGATACGAGGGCTCGTGAGGCCAATGTTACCGACATCGCGATACGAGGGCTCGTGAGGCCATGTTACCGACATCGTGATACGAGGGCTCGTGAGGCCAATGTTACCGACATCGCGATACGAGGGCTCGTGAGGCCATGTTATCGACATCGCGATACGAGGGCTCGTGAGGCCATGTTACCGACATCGTGATACGAGGGCTCGTGAGGCCAATGTTACCGACATCGCGATATGAGGGCTCGTGAGGCCATGTTACCGATATCGCGATACGAGGGCTCGTGAGGCCATGTTACCGATATCGCGATACGAGGGCTCGTGAGGCCATGTTACCGATATCGCGATACGAGGGCTCGTGAGGCCATGTTACCGATATCGCGATACGAGGGCTCGTGGCGCAAATGTTATCGGCATCGCGATACGAGGGCTCGTGGCGCAAATGTTATCGGCATCGCGATACGAGGGCTCGTGGCGCAAATGTTATCGGCATCGCGATACGAGGGGTGGCGAAGCCACCCGAGTCGGTGCAAAGAGAGAAAAAACAAAGCCTGATTAGATTGCTATTTCTCTCACACACACTCCCACTCAAACAGCCAGTGACAGTAAACAGACAACTCATTATGTGAAATGGCTGCCTTTTCAACACATCCCCATGCATGCCAGGAAACCAGGCTTCCGGCTAGCGTGGTCTACGGCTACTGCAACCAAGTGATCAGTGTTGCTTATGACTGATGGAGCATCAACATCAATAAGCTGTTGCATAAGTCACACCACCGTAGTGTAAGACTGCTGGACTTTTGCTTGACCGGATCATGTTGTGTTAATCCGATCGGTCTTGACCGGATCATGCTGTGTTAATCTGATGGGCTGAATTAAGGAATATGAGGAGTAATGTAAGGTGTTGGAGCCATTCACAGGCTTCCCCAGCACTATTTGTGGTGTGTGGTTTGGGCCTGGGGCCTGAGGCTAGGCGAGGACAGCCAAACCGACGACTGCAGTTCAAAGTTCAGCTTTTTCAAAATCAGCCCAATGTTCATGAAGCACGATGGTTATTTGAATAATTATTTTTATTTTGAGAGATTAGGCCACCAGGCTATTTTCTAAAATACAGCAAAACAACTGACAAAGTAATACACTAATATAAAAGTACACTGAACTATGATACACCGATTAGTTGTCAGGATGGAAAGGAGAGCAGGGAGGATTACTGGGACATTTGTGACACACTGAGACATGCCTGGCAGGCAGCGCTGCCTCCCAGGTAATGCTCCTGGCTTAAACTACCTACAAGTTTGTCTGGCAATTGACAACTGGGACGCAGGCTTGACCATGGGGTCTTAGCCATTGCCTTACAATTGACCATTAGGACATAATCATGGCCTTATCATTGACTACTGTGACACCGACCACTTTCTATTAACTCTCCACCAACTCCATCCTCTCTGTCTCCCTGCAGCTTCTCTTTCTGCTGGTGGCGCCCCCTGCAGTGGTGGATGTGGTATGACCCTGTGTGGCAGGAAGGTGTTGACGGTGCTGAGCAGCGTGTTCGCTGTGTGTGCCCTGGGCCTGCTGGGCGTCGCTGTCAGTACTGACTACTGGCTCTATCTGGAGGAGGGCGTCATCCTGCCCCTCAACCAGAGTACCGAGTTACGCATGTCCCTGCACTCGGGCCTCTGGCGGGTCTGCTTCACAGCTGGTAAGTTTCTAGTTAGGGGTAGACTTTGCCCCTTAAGTACAGATCTAGGTTCAGCTTAGAGATGCATATGTCCCTGCAGTCAGATGTGGAGAGTCTGATTCATATTTGGTGAGTAGATGTTGCCCCTCTGGCACAAGTGTAAGATCAAGGTCAATAAAATATACATATATATATCTTTGGCTGTCCCTGTGGAGAACCCTTTTTGGTTCCAGGTAGAACCCTTTTGGGACACACAACCCAAAAGGGTTTCCTATTGGGACAGCCGAAAAACCCATTTGGAACCCTTTGGGTTGTATGTACCCTTTCTACAGAGGGTTCTACATGGAACCAAAAAAATGTTATTCTATGGGTCAGCCAAATAACCCTTTAAGGTTCTAGATAACACCTTTTTTCTAAGAGTTTAGTAGTACGGTGCCCCTGGAGCAAATTACTGAAGGACACATTGTCAGATTTTTACCAGCGATCTTTAAGTTACTGGCCCAACGCTCTAACTGCTAAGCTACCTGCCGCCCTAGACGTTGTCGAATCTAGGATCAAGGTAGACGCTGCCCCTTAGGCGTACCTACCAAGAGATTTCTCGTCAGTTATCGTCACAGCTGTGTACATTCCCCCTCAAGCAGACACCAAGATGGCCATTAAGGAACTTCACTGGACTATATGCAAACCATATATCCTGAGGCTGCATTTATTGTAGCTGGGAATTTTAACAAAGTAAATTCGAGAACAAGGCTACCTAAATTCTACCAGCATATTGATTGCGCTACGCGAGGGGGAAATACCCTCGACCACTGCTACTCTAACTTCCGCAATGCATACAAAGCCCTCCCTTTGGCAAATCCGACCATGACACCATCTTGCTCCTACCGTCTTATAGGCAGAAACTCAAACACAATGTACCAGTGACGAGAACCGTTCAACGCTGATCCGACCAATCGGAAGCCACGCTTCAAGATTTTTTGATCACGCAGACTGGAATATGTTCCGGTCAGCCTCAGAATAACATCGACCTATACGCTGACTCGGTGAGTGCATTTATAAAGAAACCTACCCTAACCAGAAACCGTGGATGGATGGCAGCATTCTCGCAAAACTGAGTCCGATCCACCGCATTTAACCATGGAAAGGGGTCTGGGAATATGACTAAATATAAACAGTGTAGTTATTCCCTCTGCAAGGCAATCAAACAAGCAACATGCCAGTACAGGGACAAGGTGGAGTCACAATTCAACGGCCCAGACACGAGACGTATGTGGCAGGGTCTACAGACAATCATGGGCTACAAAAAGAAGACCAGCCACATCACGGACACCGACGTCACGCTTCCAGACAAACTAAACACCTTCTTTGCCCGCTTTGAGGATAATAAAGTGCCACCGTCGCAGCCCGCTAACAAGGATTGCACCCCAAACCCCCCTCCCCCACTATGTGGCTGACGTGAGTAAAACGTGTTAACCCTCGCAAGGCTGCTGGACCAGACGGCATCCCTAGCCGCTTCCTCAGAGCATGCACAGACCCGCTTGCTGGTGTGTTTACAGACATATTCAATCGCTCCCTATCGCAGTCTGTTGTTCCCAAATGCTTCAAGGTGGCTACCATTGTTCCCGTACCCAAGAAGGCAAAGATAACTGAATTAAATGACTACCGCCCCGTAGCACTCACTTCTGTCATCATGTGCTTTGAGAGA
Source organism: Oncorhynchus masou masou (assembly GCF_036934945.1). Classification (NCBI taxonomy): domain Eukaryota; kingdom Metazoa; phylum Chordata; class Actinopteri; order Salmoniformes; family Salmonidae; genus Oncorhynchus; species Oncorhynchus masou. The sequence continues at coordinate 7,211,962 of NC_088215.1, read as the reverse complement.
CTATTCAAGGACCATATCACCTCCACCTTACCGGCCACCCTAGACCCACTTCAGTTTTCATACCGCCCCAACAGGTCCACAAATGACACAATTGCCATTACACTGCACACTTCCCTATCCCATCTGGACAAAAGGAATACATATGTAAGAATGCTGTTCATTGACTACAGCTCAGCATTCAACACCATAGTACCCTCCAAGCTCATCATCAATCTGGAGGCCCTGGGTCTCAACCCTGCCCTGTGCAATTGGGCCCTGGACTGTCTGACGGGCCGCCCCCAGGTGGTGAAGGTAGGAAACAACATCTCCACTTTGCTGACCCTCAACACTGGGGGAAAACAAGGGTGCGTGCTCAGCCCCCTCCTGTACTCCTTATTCACCCACGACTGCGTGGCCATGTCACCCAAAACCCTGACAAACTTCTACAGATGCACAATCGAGAGCATCCTGTCGGGCTGTGTCATAGCCTGGTACGGCAACTGCACTGCCCTCAACTGCAAGGCTCCCCAGAGGGTGGTGCAGTCTGTGTAACGCATCACCGGGGGCAAACTACCTGCCCCCCTACAGCACCCAATGTCACAGGGAGGCCAAAAAGATCATCTAGGACATCAACCACCTGAGCCACTGCCTGTTCACACCGCTACCATCCAGAAGGCGAGGTCAGTACAGGTGCATCAAAGCAGGGACCGAGAGACTGAAAAACAGCTTCTACCTTAAGGTCATCAGACTGTTATACAGCAATCACTAACTCAGAGAGGCTTGCTGCCTACATTGAGGCCCAATCAATGGCCACTTTAATAAATGGATCACTAGTCACTTTATACTATGCCACTCTAAATAATGCCACTTTAATACTCATATCACATGTGTATATACTGTATTTTATACCATCTATTGCACCTTGCCTATGCCGCTCGGCCATCGCTCATCCATATACTTACATGTACACATTCACCCCTTTACACACGTATTAGGTAGTTGGGGATTGTTGGAATACTTGTTAGATATTACTGCCCTGTCGGAACTAGAAGCACAAGCATTTCACTATACTCGGATTAGCATCTGCTAACCATGTGTATGTGACACATTTGATTTGATCATCATAACCCTTAACCATTCAGGGACACTGACCGGTGTTTACTTCAGTTTCTATGTCTAATGACTGGTACCTTCTAGCTGGCCCCGGTGCCAGTCTGTTTCTGTTTTTGGTAAGCGATGACAGGAAGTTGGCGAGGCGGCGAAACAGGCTGGCACTCCAGTCCTGATTCACTAGACCGCCACAAGACCCCCTCTTGAGAGTCAAATGTTCATCCTCTCCTCTCTCCACTCCCTCCCGGCTGCATCCCAATAATCTGTCCTTGAGTTACCCTGTCTACTCATGTTGAGTTATTACCATTACTTGTCCTGTCAACTCACCCTGGCTGCTCTCTTGCTCTGGTACGCTGACGGGGGAGGGTGGGGGGGGAGAATCATGCTCTTCTACAGATTCCCTTTTTCCTTTGTCACTACCCCATGTGTCCCATTGCTGAACTGTTGGTCAGCGCTGGCCCATGCCACTCGTCATTCCAGCATACAACACCTATCCTATTGCGCAGGTCCGTAAACTGGCCCGCGTTAGAAGACGCAGTAGTGACCCTACTAGCCAAGCTAACATTCTCCTTCTCCTCTGACCGTGACAAGCCTTGTTTTCAAGGTTGAGCTAACACTGGCTTTTCTCCACCCCGCATGGTTACCTTGTGCCCTATCACAGGGGTGCTCCTCCACTTCTGACCCTACCCCCCCCCTCACCGCCCCCGAGGCATGCTGGGAGCTTGAAGCAGGAAGTGTAAGCAGGAAGCACTAACTTTCACCCCTTTTCTCTCTTAGCGACGGCAGCTTTCAAAGTGTTTCCGAGCAGTAAACCAGGTATTCACTTCCTCTCTGATGTACTGTACTCTCTCTCCCCCCAGGTAAACTCTGGATACTGAGGCTGACACAATCAACTGTAGCCAGTGCATGAGAATCAAACTAGTGACCTAACATTTACTGTATTTAAAATGCATGCACTTGCTAAGTAATATTTGTGAGGACAATAAACAGGATTTGTTTCTATATTGCCATTATACCAGTGAAGGCTGGTGGAGGTATAAATGGGGAGGACTGGCTAATTCCTCCCTCCACTCCAATCCACTGTATAAAAGCTCGCTTCTCTCATGCCCATGAGACTATGAAGATGTTATGACTAGGGTGCTTTAGTAGTTCTATAGTAGTGCTATAGTAGTTTGCAAACAGGTCACTGATTGAACATGCTTTTTTTAGTCCAGGAGTATATGCTTAATAAGAAGAGGAAACCACCTCATAGCAAGTAAGAAACATGAAGGGGATTTGTTATTGAGTTAGAACAAACTGAAATCGGCCACCTATCGACCGTAGACATTAAAAACAGTAGACAGTGCTGACGTCTTCCACTCATTCCTGTGGACAATTTGAAGCGCGTCATATTGCTGCATGGCACCTCCTCGTAGCCTGCCGGCCCATAATTGTTCTGCGTCAGTACATGGTCCTGTATGACAACAGATGTAGTAGTCAGAATGGCTCCGTATTTGATTAAATATCTTAAACTTGTAGCGGACTTTGAATGAATTCAGAGTGGGGATTGAAGTTGATCCACAATAAAAAAAAATTAGAGCCCAAAACGTCCCCCTCCCCCCCCCAAAAAATATTTTGGGCCCTTCTGGTGATTGGAATTTACATAGGCTTTCTAGGGCCAACCAGGGCTTTTGGCACCGCTAGGTTGCTACGAAGTAGACGACCAGCAGAGCTTGTGACTTCACGCTCCAGACCAGAAACTGGGGGCCTGATTTGGACAAGTAGGGGTACTGTACAAAAGTACAAACACATCCTTTCATTCCACCAAACCATCTAACTATGGTTCACCTGTTCACCAAGTCCTCCTCCTGGCCTAACCAGTCTCCTGAGTGCCCACGCTCATTTTCAGGTACAACGCCGGGAAATGGTGCTCTAATTTTGAGGATGATTTTCTGGGTAGAGCTGAATAGTATTTATGAACACATAGTCTGTCTGAAAGTTGCAGTCTAATTTGATTCCATTTATTATGGAATCATTCTATGGGCTGCGTTCCAAATGACCCCCTTTTTTCCTACATAGTGCATTACTGTGGTCTATATAGGGAATAGGGTGCCATTTGGGATGGGGTAATGATGGCTTAATAAGACTGCGAGGGATCCCATGGCTCTTCATCACTAGTGTTACAGTAATTAAATTATACCAGACTGATAGCAAAGATGATCTTATTGAAGAGGGTTAATTACTGTTAAGACTCTGCAGAGAGAGAGATTCAAGCGCACGCATACGGTAGGCCGTCAATAACTGACTTGCCTAATTAAATTAAATAAATAAATACATGCACACACCATCACCAGTGAGTAGGGTGAAATTAAAATAAGCACTCTTTCCCCACAGGACAGGGTGATAGAATGTCATGGCTGGGTGTTGGAACAAACAAAACATTGAAGAGCTTGGTGTATATTTATACAATTATGTGTCTTACAAAGTAAAAGTAACCGCCTTTCTTTGGTCGCTTGTATCTTCCTCTTTCCTGATCTAACAACCCTGGTGTCGATGTCTGTTTAAACCCTTTAAAACAACACAAGTCTATTCCCAACTCTATGCAACAGTTCTCTTCTGTCTATTCCCAACCCTATGCAACAGTTCTCTTCTGTCTATTCCCAACTCTATGCAACAGTTCTCTTCTATGTCTATTCCCAACTCTATGCAACAGTTCTCTTCTCTGTCTATTCCCAACTCTATGCAACAATTCTCTTCTCTGTCTATTCCCAACTCTATGCAACAGTTCTATGTCTATTCCCAACTCTATGCAACAGTTCTATGTCTATTCCCAACTCTATGCAACAGTTCTCTGTCTATTCCCAACTCTATGCAACAGTTCTCTTCTATGTCTATTCCCAACTCTATGCAACAGTTCTCTCCTATGTCTATCCCCTATTCATCTACAGTCATGCCATTTCATTCCTGCACCATTCCATCAATTAACTCTACTTACTCCCTTTTCTAGCGATGAGCCCCCTAGTGTGTGGGCTTTGTATTCACATGTTAAAGGTGTAGTAAAGGGTTCATAAATGCAGTCTTGTCCTTTGCTTGTGTTGCAGGTGATGAGATGGGCCGTTGTTTCACCGTTCAGTATGTGATGCCCACCAACGTGCAGCTGACCTCTGAGTCTACAGTTAGTGTGCTGAGTAAGTGAAGAAGATTTGTCATACGCTCATCTGTCTCATTTTCCTCTGTTCTGGGGACATATCAAGTGTCTTAGAGTAGGAGTGCTGATTTAGGATCAGTTTTACCTTTTTAGATCACAATATATAAGATAACATGGACAGGCGGATCTGATCCTAGATCAGCACTCCTACGCTGAGATGCTTTAGGAATACGGGCTCTGGTCCCTAGCAGAAACACACCCGTTCTGTTGTGGGAGGGCATAAATGTAGAGAAGAGTTTTTCCTGAATGTATGACCGGGCAAGTCATTAACTATCCCATAACCAGAGTTTTTCCTGAATGTATGACCGGGCAAGTCATTAACTATCCCATAACCAGAGTTTTTCCTGAATGTATGACCGGGCAAGTCATTAACTATCCCATAACCAGAGTTTTTCCTGAATGTATGACCGGGCAAGTCATTAACTATCCCATAACCAGAGTTGTTCCTGATAAGATCACATGGTCAGGAAAAGCTCTTGGCCCAACTCCGAGGCCACCGGACAGACTGCTGTCACTTTAGGGCTCAAGATATTTCTGTTCTTAAAGTCTAAAAATAACTTTGACATGAGTTGAGTAATAGATGAGGGGTATGCCTGAGGAGAGGAAGCACATGCTTCATCGTCAGTCCCCCAGGGTCCATTCTGATCACGTCAAACAAAAGGCATGAGTTTCAATGGAATGTTCTTCCTTTGCCTACGTTACTCACAATTATCATCATGAATAATAGTCAATTCTGTGGACAATGATGCGATACACATGCTGTATGTCTCATGCATATGTCATTCCCCTAGAGACCGAAGGTGCTCATGATGTATGCTTTGAAGCATGGCGTATGCCAGGGGTAGGTAACTGGATTCAGACACGGGACGATTTATTGTTTGAGCGGATGGTTGATTATAATCATTTGTAAAAATGCAAATTGACCACAACTAAGGCCAAAAACAGATTGTATTTGAAAATAACAATAACAATAACTTCATACCTTCATTACATTGAGACAGGATCACATATGTCTGTTTGCCTTTTTTGTGGAAATACTTGAACAAGTTTAGTCATTTAACTCTTTTTTTTTTAATATTTGTTTTATGATTTTCCAAAAACGTCAAAGTTTCTGTTACTAAAAGCTTTGGGGGGGGGGCAAAATAAATTAAACTAGGGCCAATTTTTGGCCGCCTGTTGCCAACCCCTGCCGTATGCTCTGTGTAAGAGAAAATATAAATCCATACAACACAGGCTTGGGATGGACTGAATGAACATAAGGTACAGTAGAGCTACAGTGGTCCTGACTGACACATATCCACAGAATCCACACATCTCCCCCCATATAGATGTATGTTTGTGCTATTCCTGACTTGCCCCTGAGGCATGGCTCATTCCACTCTAACAAGGAATACAGGGGGAGATATGAAACATGCAAGGCCGCAATTTCTTTTGCGAGACATGCCCCTCAGGCCAAACACAGATGGATACACACAGGATGAGAAATGCTCAGACAGGCACTAGGACCATGGAGACACACTGTCAGAGGATAGCTGGCTCTGGGCCTAAAGTGAGGAGAAGATGGGCAAATTAATATTTACAAAACTCAGGAAGCAGTAACAAGACCTGTGTCGCTCTCACAATTTTAAATCATTTGCAAAACCCACAGACCAGACCAATATACTACCGGACTCAATTGTATTAGACACATACTTCAGAAATATTGTGCTGATTGGCCCTATTCTCATACAATTGTATCTAGATGCAATATCCCAATATTGTTTTCCCAATAGTTAAAGATTTGATTGATCCAATGGGATCTCCTGCACTATCCAGTAATTTAACCCATTTAGTCGCTGGAAAGCATATACGGCACTCAGGCTGAAGCATAGACCTACCTCTTTACCCAGGCTATGCATTTTGACCTATGGTCCGCTCCTGCTTCATAGCATAGTTATGCTGGTATGGTTAAAGAAAAATCCAGGGAGAAACCATTCTCACAGTGGGGGTGCCAGCAACATCTTTTTAAATTGAGATGCCTGTGGAGACATCCCAGGCAGTGAAACTACCCCTTTGATGTGTGCAAATGTAATGAGACCAGGAACAGTGGTAGCTATATTGCTCCTTGTTTGTCAGAGACCTCAAGAGAGAAAAGAAGCAATCAAACTGTAGGAAGTTGAGAAAAAGTTCCAAAACCAATTTAACCAGGAAACAAATCTAGTGTTTGCCATATGCCATACACTACTTTAGGGTTATTTTACTCAGTCAATCAAATCACGCTGTGCTTTATCTCAGTGGTTAGAGGACACATTTATTTGACTCAATTTAAACGCTTCCTAGAACACAAGAAGACTCGTCACAATAGATTTGATTTGGGATGAGTTGACACTGTTGACTGAATAAACGAAACACCAAATAAACGTACTAAATTGTATCATCCTTGACTTCCTTCCCCTGTTCCAGAGATGATCCGTTCAGCCACTCCCTTCCCCCTGGTGAGTCTCTTCTTCTTGTTCATCGGTTTTGTCCTGAGTAACGTCGGACACATCCGGCCCCACCGCACCATCCTGGCCTTCATCTCCGGAATCTTCTTCATCCTCTCAGGTAAAATGACCTCGTTTCACTTCTGTGAATGCATTTTTTGTTGGAACAAGAGATCCTTCGCATTGTTTATTGAGTCTAAGGGCCAGTTTCCCCGGACGCAGATTGAACCCAGTCCTGGACTAATAAACTATTTCAGTGGAGAATCGCCATGGACAATGTGTGTTAGTCCAGGACTGGGTTCAATCTGTGTCCGGGGAAACTGGCTCAATATGGTTTAGTTTAAAATCCCCAGGACACAGTCTTTGTTTCATCTATTAGTGAATCGCATGCACAGTTATTTTTGGCATTACCATAGAATGCAGCCCTTGTTACTACGGAACAGGAAATTTGGGTCCTGTATCAGTAATCACACCGTGACAGCTATACTATTTATTTATATTTAAGGGAATGTTGCATATCTGTACAAGTATGCAAATGTATCACCATAGAATTATTACATCCTGCTTATGCATCAGAAATACAGTAGAATCTGTATTCTTCATATCGCTTTCTCTCTCTCGCTTTCTCTCTTGCTTTCGCTCTCTCTGCCCCCATTTCTCTCTCTCATTTTCTCTCTCCTTACTCCCTATCTCCCCCCCCCCCTCTTTCTTTCTCGCTCTCTCTCCATCCCTCCTCTCTCCCTAGGTCTGTCTCTGGTGGTGGGCCTGGTGTTGTACATCTCCAGTATTAATGATGAGATGTTGAACAGGACCAAGACCAACGAGGCCTACTTCAGCTACCAGTACGGCTGGTCCTTCGCGTTCGCTGCCATCTCCTTCCTGCTCACGGAGGTAACTTCCTCCTTGCTTCTTCATTACATTGTAATCCCAAAACCACCCCCATAGTCTAACCTACCCATAGAGCCTATGCATTTTGCTTACAGCTGTCAATGTAGAGTACATAGGGCAGCGTTTCCCCAAACTCGGTCCTGGGGACCCCAACAGGCGAGAGTTTGGGAAACGCTGACATAGGGAATAGGGTCGATGAAGGTCAAATCTTTTACACAATGATACCCACATTCTTAAGTCTGTTGATACAGATCAGCGATTGGGCAATTAACTGTTCCTCATTTAGGCATTCACAGAAAGGCACAACCCTGCAGTTGTGCTATCGTTTGTTGAAGAGGATACTTACGGTATGTTATCCTGCTCCCTTGCATCTGTCATGTATCTCCAGACGGCCGGTGTCATGTCCGTCTACCTGTTCATGAAGCGCTACACGGCCGAGGAGATGTACAGACCCCACCCGGGCTTATACGGGCCGCGCCACAGCAACTGCTCCGACTACTCTGGTCAGTTTCTGCACCCGGACACCTGGAATCAGCGCGGCCGCAGCCCCTCCAGCATCTCCAGCGACGCCTCGCTCCAGATGAACCACTCCCTCCACTCCAACTACCCAGCGCTCCTCAAGTGTCCCGAGTACGACCGCATGTCCTCCTCCCCATGCTGAGGCCCGCGTGAAGCCCTGGAGCCTGGGCGGCGGGTTGCTCACACATCCCCAGGAAGGGAGAGTCTGGCTGGGTTGCTGAGGTGGTAGACTAGGTTGGTCGGTCTAGAGGGTGGCGATTGGGGGGGCTGATGGGGAGGCGCCTAGGTTGTGTTTTGCGGGAGGGGGTGCGTGTATCTTTTTCCACGTGTGTGATGGCTTATTTTGAAGTCCTCTTGTAGTGCACTTTTCCCGAGTTTTGACACATTTGTGAGATGACGACCCCCACAGCCGACCTTCCCTCTCTGGTTTTACTCAAAGTACAGTTGAAGTAGTGATTCTCAATCAGACCTTGTTCACCTTCGCCATACAGCACGTTCTCCATCTTGGTCAATATATAAGCCGATATCTCCCTGGTAACCCAAATAGGACTTCTCTCAACTGTATAACTTGTCAGATAATATTATACCATAAGCGGGGAGATTGAAAGTGAAAGATTGTCCTCTCTTTTATTATTTTATCTTGATTCTATTTATTATGACTGTGGTTTAATCATACTTCCAGAGAAATACTTGTTTATTACAAGTGTTTTTTTTATCAATTTGATTCTTTTTTTCATCGTCCATGGCACGCTCAAACACTGTTGTACTGTCAACGAAGACACACAAAGTTTTTAAAATTTTATTTTAAATTTATTTTTTAAATGGAAAGAAACCAGGAAGCTACTACTACATCCATGGAGTCCAAATGGAGTCCCTGCAGAATTACAGGGTGTACATAATGCAGTGAAAAGGGGTGTGATCAAGGGATGATGAAGCTAAAGGAGAGAGAGAAAAGAGAATAGTGTGTAGGCAATAGTGTGACCATCAGATATGGAGAGCCAGTTTGAATGTAATGTAGATGATGAAGAATGCGGAGTTGATCTAAGCTAGTCCTGATTTTACTGTTAGTAGTGCACCAGGCACATATACGCTTCTGGTCAAAAGTTTTAGAACACCTACTTATTCAAATTTTTTAAATTTTGTTTTACAATTTTCCAAATTGGAGAATAATAGTGAAGACTTTAAAACTATGAAATAACAAATTTGGATTCATGTTGTAACCAAACAAGTGTTAAACAAATCAAAATGTAATATTTCAGATTCTTCAGATAGCCACCCTTTGCCTTGATGACAACTTTGCACACTCTTGGCATTCTCTCAAACAGCTTCACCAACAGTCTTGAAGGAGTTCCCACATATGCTGAGCACTTGTTGGCTGCTTTTCCTTCACTCTGTGGTCTGACTCATCCCAAACTGGAAGGTATAATTGAGAGAATACCAAGAGTGTACAAAGCTGTCAAGGCAAAGGGTGGCTATTTCAAAATATATAAATATATTTTGATTTGATTAAAACTTTTTTGGTTACTAGATGATTCCATGTGTTATTTCATAGTTTTGATGTTTTCACTATTATTCTACAATGTAGAACATAGTCAAAATAAAGAGAACCCCTTGAATGAGTAGCTGTTGTACAACTTTTGACCGGCAGTGTACCTGTACAAGAATTACTGCTCTTTGGAAATTGAGTAAATCACTGAAATGTAAAATGTATATTTAAAACAAGTTTTGTATCAGATTGCATATGCATATAAAGTGTACAGTGACATAGCAAGCTGTTTGCTTTTGGATTCTTGGTTGTGTCCCAAATGGCACCCTATTCCCGTTAGGAATGTGACATTGATTAAGGAAATACCCTGTCAGAAAAAGATCTTAGGTGTTAAATGTGACTATACATTTAAAAACAGTTTTTCCCAATTCCTGACATTTAATCCTAGTAAAGATTCCCTCTCTTCGGTCAGCTAGGATCACCACTTTATTTTAAGAATGTGAAATGTCAAAATAATAGTAGAGGGAATGATTTATTTCAGCTTTTATTTCTTTCATCACATTCCCAGTGGGTCAGAAGTTTTATACACTCAATTAGTATTTGGTAGCATTGCCTTAAACAATTTAAACTTGGGTCAAACGTTTTGGGTAGCCTTCCACAAGCTTCCCAGAATAAGTTGGGTGAATTTTGGCCCATTCCTCCTGACAGAACTTGTGTAACTGTTTGTTGGCCTCCTTGCTCGCACACGCTTTTTCAGTTCGGCCCACAAATGTTCTATAGGAATGAATTCAGGGCTTTGTGATGGCAGCTCCAATACCTTGACTTTGTTGTCCTTAAGCCATTTTGCCACAACTTTGGAAGTATGCTTGTGGTCATTGTCCATTTGGAAGACCCATTTGTGACCAAGCTTTAACTTCCTGACTGATGTCTTGAGATGCTTCAATATATCCACATAATTTCCCTGCCTCATGATGCCATCTATTTTGTGAAGTGCACCAGTCCCACCTGCAGCAAAGCACCCCCACAACATGATGCTGCCTCCCCCATGCTTCACGGTTGGGACGATGTTCTTCGGCTTGCAAGCATCCCCCTTTTTCCTCCAAACATAACAATGGTCATTATGGCCAAACAGTTCTATTTTTGTTTCATCAGACCAGAGGACATTTCTCCAAAAAGTACGATCTTTGTCCCCATGTGCAGTTGCAAACCGTTGTCTGGCTATTTTATGGTGGTTTTGGAGCAGTGGCTTCTTCCTTGCTGAGCGGCCTTTTACGTTATGTCGTAATAGGACTTGTTTAACTGTGGATATAGATATTTTTGTACTTGTTTCTTCCAGCATCTTCACAAGGTCCTTTGCTGTTGTTCTGGAGTTGATTTGCACTTTTCGCACCAAAGTACATTCATCTCTAGGAGACAGAACGTGTATCCTTCCTGAGCGGTATGACTGCTGCATGTTCCCATGGTGTTTATACTTGCATACGATTGTTTGTACAGATGAACACGGTACCTTCAGGCATTTGGAAATTGCTCCCAAGGATGAACCAGACTTGTGGAGGTCTACAATTATTTTTCTGAGGTCTTGGCTGATTTCTTTTGATTTTCCCAAAGAGGCACTGAGTTTGAAGGTAGGCCTTGAAATATATCCACAGGTACACCTCCAATTGACTCAAATTATGTCAAATAGCCTATCAGAAGCTTCTCAAGCTGTTCAAAGGCACAATCAACTTAGTGTAGGTTAACCTCTGACCCACTGTTATTGTGATACAGTGGAATCATCTGTCTGTAAACAATTGTTGGAAAAATGACTTGTGTCATGCACAAAGTAGATGTCCTAACCGACTTGCCAAAACTATAGTTTGTTAACATGACATTTCTGGAGTGGTTGAAAAACAAGTTTTAATTATTCCAACCTAAGTGTATGTAAACTTCCGACTACAACTGTACATTATATTTAAGATACAGTATTTATGCCATAGTAAGACCTCATAGTTCCATCTTTGTACATTTTAAAGTCAATTATCAATTTAGAGGACAATTTTTTGTCGGTGTTCAATGTTGCTACTGATGTTAGTAATTGTTATTTAGGAACAATATGGTTTTTTCTTGTTCAGTAGTCTCATTGACAGCCTAGAAGTTTCTACCCACAGTGTTCAACATGATAAATATTAGATTAGCTATATAAGGGGGGGGGGGATAGCGAAAAAGGAGAAGGTGGTTGGAGTGGAGAAGCGTGTGGCTAAATTGAAAAACATCTGATAGTGTTACGGTTGTTCCACAGGCAACATTTCTACATGGGATCTACATAAGGCATGTTTCCACTTGATAACTTTGTTCAGTTTAAACGTGTTATATTTTGAGAAAAAAATCCAAGTGTGAAAACTGCCAAACCAAATCTGAAATATCTCACGTTGTCAAACACTATAGGAGTGTTTCTTCAGATTAGAACAGTCTTCTCAATATTTGTTTTCTCCTTTGTGTTAACGCTGTATATATTTAATCATCAACATGTAAATTGGACTGATAACTTTTATATAGACTATTACATGTGTTAAGTTATAACCATCTGGATGTTTTACTCATTTGTAGCCATGGTGAACCATTTATCTACTCAGTGTGTCTATATTGTCTGTGGTTATAGCTACTTTGCCTCTTGCATCGGATACTCAGAATGTGAGATATTGCATTTGTTTTACACACACATTTTAGAAAAGATTCCTGTCAGAAGTCGTATTTTTATTTTTACAAAGAGTCATTTTCATGATGTTCAATGTGCAATCTACTGTATTATATCTCTGAAAATAAAGAAAGTGCTGTATTTGATGAAGTACCTCATTGCGGAACTTCTTACCTCTTAAAATATGAATGTATCCACTTTATCCTAGACTACATCTGGAGATACAATTTGATTTGAGATAAAAATCGTATTTGTCACATGCTTCGTAAACAACAGGTATAGCCTAACAGTGAAATGCTTACTTACGGGCCCTTCGCAACAATGCAGAGAGAAAGAAGATAAATACAGGAATAAATACAAAGAGTAACGATAATCTGTTGATTTTTGTGTGATGTGCTACACATCGTCTCCCTGTAGTTTAGCGGTTCCCAGCCAGCGGTACTAGGACCCATGGTGGTACTTGGCCTATCCTCAGGGGTACTTGAAAAGACTCGTGAGACCATAGGCCTACTGGTTAAAATGCACAAGAGGGGGTACTTCAGTGGTACTCCGGCAAAGCAAACTTCAGTAACCAAAAAAGGTCGGGAACCACTGGTCTAGAAGTTCAGTATATTTTGTACACTGCATGGCCAATATTCTTCACTAGTATAGTAATTAAGAATTCCCTTTCGACTATGAGACATACTCCTTTTAGGGTATTGAGATGTGCCCATTTTAAACTTAAGATGCACCCCATTTTAAGAGTATTGAGATGCACCCCTGATTAAGAGTTGATTTGCCCTTTTTTAAGTAGTATTGCGATGCTTCAGACCCGGGTGGCGCGTGCTTAAATGGAACTTAATTCCCTTTTCATGCACATTTCTCTTTATGCTTATTCTGACCTTGGATCTAGGCATGAGGTAATGCACACCGCAAAATCAATGGTGTACATTCAACTCTGCAAGTGTAAGATGTACACTATTTTCAGTGAACAAATGAGTCTCACTGTATTGGTGTTTAAAAACTACTTTTGAAAGTGTTAAATATTTAACTCTGTTGCAGTGTTCCCCATTTGACCCTTATCGTGTTCAAAGGATCTTGATTGCGGTGTTTGCATAGCTCTAATGTAGAGTAATACGCAACACCTACAGTGTAAAACATAACATTTGGCTTCGAGTACACTGGACCCACTTCGCTTAATGCTGATAGACTTTCTCAGTATAAGAAATAAACACCTGTAATGTTGCAGTAAATATTTTTTTTTGGGGGGGTTGTATTAACACTAAGGCCTACTTTGCATATTTCCCAGGATGCATTTTTGAGTAAATTGTAGAGTTAACACCCATAACTGTATTTGTTAGTGACAGAGACATGGTTGTTGAACTCGTTCCTTTTAAAGGCCTCTGAATTTCCCCAAGTGAGTTCCTGGGTGAATTATCATTAAAATTATACTCTGACAATACATTACATAAGGTCTTCCTTATTGGCCTAGTTGATGATCTAGTTTTGTCCTAACTCAGCGGTGTTAGGAAACTCCTTGTTTACAAGCCACATCAGGCCTGCAAGTCACGTTATGCTGGCTTGCAAAGTGATGTTTCATTCCTTTTGGAATCCAGCTAGAGTCCCCGGCTGTATCACAACCGGCCGTGATCGGAAGTCCCATAGGGAGGCGCACAATTGGTCCGGGTTTGGCCAGGGGGTGGCTTTCCTTAGCTCATTGCGCTCTAGCGACTCCTTGTGATGGGCCGGGTACCTGCAGGCTGACCTCTTCGTTAGGTGAACAGTGTTTCCTCTGACACATTGGTGCGGCTGGTGCAGAGATGAGACTAGATTGAAATTGGTGTGAAAAATGGGGTAAGATACTAAACACTTACTATAAGTTATTTATCTTTGTATAGTTAATCGATCAATGTACATGCAAAAACAATGTTAAAAACAATCCTAAAAAGATGAATAAACCTGCAGTAGAGCATGCTGGGAAATATAATAATGGGTGTGGTTTGATAGGACTGTTTTACTCGCTACAGTGTAAAACAATAATTCTGGTTATTAACACCAGCACTGGGATTAAAATAACCCCACTAAATGACTTAAATGTAGTGTTTATTTCACATGTACAAAGTGAATTTAACTCCTGAATCAACACCAGAAATGTTACATTAAGTGGTGTATTAAAGTATTGAGATGTCAGCTGTATTGAGATGCACCCTTTAAGGATGATTGCAGTGTTACCACCCCTCTCATCAATTCAGTTTTGCGTCTCAAATGGCACTTTATTCCCTACGTAGTGCATTACTTTTGACCAGAGCAGGTCAAAAGTAGAGCACTATGTAGGGAATAAAGTGCCATTTGGGATACGACCTGTGTGAATGAACAGAGCGATCGAAATGATGTCTTCAGTACAGACATGCAGAAGATGGGGAGCTGTGGCACTGTGCCTCTGTACTACACTGCCATCTAGTGTTGGTTATAGAAAGAAACAAGTCAGAGCTGCATTCTATACTTACCATGTTAAACAAAACAAAAAACAAAGACATTCAAGTATTTGTCTGAAACAAACTGTGGACCCATGAGGAAAAAAACATTAATCTTGGGTGAAATAAACCTTTCAACTGTGTGATTATTACAATATCTTTTTACACAGAAAAGTTGTCTCTCTCAGCTGTCCCATTCTCCATCTGGGACGCCTCAGTCCTCGCCTCTGGGTGACAGGAGAACAGAAGGTCAGAGGATACTCACACTAAACTGATGTTGAAACATGTTTAGCAAACATCTGACATACACAAAAATCCCCCACAGTAATCATCAATGTGACTACGATGTCAGGGCCCTATACACACACACACACCTGTCAGCTTCATCGCGCTCTAGCAACTCCATGTGGCGGGCTGAGTGCCTTTCGCCAGTTGAACTGTGTTTCCTCTGACATATTGGTGCGGCTGGCTTCCGGGTTAAGCTGGCAGATGTTCAGGAGCGAGGTTAGGCCGGTCATGTTTCTGAGGGCGCATGACTCCACCTTCGCCTCTCCTGATCCCGTTGAGGAGTTGCAGCGATGAGACAAGATCGAAATGTAAAATAAATAAGAAGGCTGAGATAGACCTATTATGATTACTATGGTCCCAGATGCCTTCTTCCTCAGCCTTATATAACCCCACTGTGTGTGAAGACCCTGAGACTAACTAAAACTACATACTTGAATGTAAGAACTTCCAGCAATGGGCCCATGGTGAAAGAGGGTAAGGTTGATTAACCATCAAGCTATCAACATATTTGACATGCATCTATTACCAACTGGGATCATTTTGACCCCAAGAAGAAACTATTGGAGAAATCAACAATCATAGCAACGCATGACCCAAACAGACTTATTTTAGCAAAATGTCACAAACTAGCATTATGTCAAATGAAAATGAAATTTTTTCATTTTTGTAATGTGAACCTTTTTCTAAAGTACACTACATTGGTACTATACTGAATAAAAATAACTGCAACATGTAAAGTGTTGGTCCCATGATTCATGAGCTAAAATAAAATAACAGGTGCTTGAATGGCATCCTATTTCCCCCATTTTGGGCATATATTTGTTTACATCCCTGTCAGTGATCAATTTGAAGTCAATATTAACCTGTCATATTTATGTGGTAAAAAAAGACTCCCACTAAAGGGGCAGTACACCAACATTTGAAATAGTTAATTTTACTGGCAAAAAGTGATTCAATTCACTTAAAAAGGTGATCCTGAGAGACATTGACCAAAAACGTGCATTTGTTCTCTTTATTTACTTACCCCACAGCCAGCATTAGCATCACTTCTAGTGAAACAATATCATAGCAAGTTGCACATATAGAACATTGGAGGATATTGTAGGAATTTGGGTATTTATACAACATCGGGGGTCAGTGCCATTTAAGATGAGGGAGGACAAAACATTTTTTTAATGAGCATGGCCTTATTTCTATTACACCATGTTATAGGACTGCCATTCATATTACATCCACCCAGTTCAATGTAAGAGCGATAGGTTTAGGCTACTATATGATAATCACATTTTCCCTATACCCATCATGAGGTTGCTAGGTGCACACAGTTCGAGCTAACATTTTTAGGTGACAGGCTACAGCTACATGGACAGACAGTGACACATTCAATACCGCCTTGCACACTCTTGCCTGCATCGAGCTGATCTCGGGTGTAATCATTAGTTCAACAGTTGCAAACGAGAGTTTCTATTTGATAAATAATTCAGGTATGTTTATCCCTATTTCGTTCTGTTTGCTTCCGTTTTAAGAAGCGTTTTTCAACAAAATTGTCATAATGAATACACCCCTGATCACACGTAAACACGCAGCCTGTTTGACTCCAACTAAGCATATATCCTCTGCAATTTTGTTAATTATGGGAAACGCTAATATAGACTGACCAGGTTAATCCAGGAGAAAGCCATGATCGCTTATTGTCACTTGTTAAAATGACCCCATGTCTCTCGCGGGGCTCAGTTGCTGGAACGTGACACTTGCAACGCCAGGGTTGTGGGCTTGATTCCCACGGCGGACCAGAGTGTGTTCCTAATTTTTGGGAAACTAAATGTATTTATCAGATTACTATAGGTGGAATTAGGTGTTCTGGGTTGGTGTCAAGACCCCAAAGGACCAGAATTGTGTTTTTTTTAAGTCCATATTGATACCGAAATCCTAAACAATTATAAAGATTTGTTAAGAACAGGTTGATTGACAAAGTAATGAAAATTTGAAGAATTTAATTAATTACCTGTCGGGCTATGATTAAAAATAAATAAATGCACCAGTCGGGAGATTAAGTGTATTACGAAGTGATAACAAATTCAAATGGTGCGTACATAAATGGACTAATTTGGGAATTGTGAAATGATTGACTGCCTCATTTCATTATTGCAAAACAGTCCAACAGGAAATGACAACATCAACCAAATAGCACTTCTAATCCGCACAGATCGACACACTGTTTGTGCCACAGAATGTAATGGCACAAACCATAGCTACAATATAATAGTGTTGTATCAGGTCAGCCGTTCCCTCAGGAAGTTGGCTGAAAACGGTTTGATCTGAGTGAGTGAGTGAGTGAGTGAGTGAGTGAGTGAGTGAGTGAGAGATATTTCAGAGTACTGCCCTGTCTCCAACATGAAGCAAATGATATCTCTCTCCAAATCGCCTGGGTGAATCATGAGCCTTTGTATCCTTAGCTGAAATGCACAGAGAGACTTCTATTGGTCGAGGGATGCCTCCTGCTTTGTTAGAACATTGGAATACAATTCATGTCCTGCGTCTCATCGTGTGTAACACAACTGAGGGAATGAAGAGAGAAACTTGATGTATTTAGAATGTTGTGAACAAAGTCACCAAGTGCTTGAATACTTATTTAAAGCCCTAAAGGATTACTCTTTGCACATGGCTTCTCTGGTAAATTCATGTTTGTGTTTTTTTGTTGTCTGTGTGTGCGTTCATCCATGCGTCTCCCTGTCTGTTGCCCTGGCAATTATCAAAAAGCTCATTTGTATCAAGATTTAACAGCTGGGTGCCTGCTTGAAGTATTTAAAAAGGAGCATCTTGCTTTTAATCATTGGTGTACCTCTATGGGACTCAAGCTGACTCAACTCGGGGGAGTGGAGACTCAGCCCTTTGAAAATCAGGCTCCCACTTCCAGTCTTCAAACCTAAAAAAACTATGACTAAATAGCACAGCGTTTCCCAGACTTGGTTCCGGGGACCTCAAGGGGTGCACGTTTTTGTTTTTTTTTGTTTTTTTGCCCTAGCTGATTCAAATAATCAAAGCTTGAATCCACTGTGTAGTGCTATGGCAAAAAAACAAAATGTGCACCCCTTGTGTTCCTCAGGACTGAGTTTGGGAAATGCTAAAATAGCACATCACTGATTCTCTCTGTAGCAGGATTTTTTAAGGCAATCCCCCCCCCCACCGAGGGTAATATTTCCTGCATGGCTTTATGTCAATGGTCGAGGGACACTTCACCACCTTTAACAAATAGGAGGTTAAAAAGTGGTGAAGTTTCCCTTCAAAAGATCCTAAATGTTGCAATTTAACACATTTTCCTGTATGGTGGAGATGTCCATCATTAACAACACACACGCACGGCAATATTAGTGAAGTTTGAGTCCAGAATTCTGTTTCTAAGCAGCTCAAATCAAATCAAATTTTATTTGTCACATACACATGGTTAGCAGATGTTAATGCGAGTGTAGCGAAATGCTTGTGCTTCCAGTTCCGACAATGCAGTAATAACCAACAAGTAATCTAACTAACAATTCCAAAACTAATATCTTATACACAGTGTAAGGGGATAAAGAATATGTACATAAAGATATGAGTGATGGTGCAGAGCAGCAAAGGCAAGATACAGTAGATGGTATCGAGTACAGTATATACATATGAGATGAGTATGTAAACAAAAATACGTATACATATGAGATGAATAATGTAGGGTATGTAAACATTATATTAGGTGGCATTGTTTAAAGTGGCTAGTGATATATTTTACATCCTTTCCCATCAATTCCCATTATTGAAGTGGCTGGAGTTGGGTCAGTGTGTTGGCAGCAGCCACTCAATGTTAGTGGTTGCTGTTTAACAGTCTGATGGCCTTGAGATAGAAGCTGTTTTTCAGTCTCTCGGTCCCAGCTTTGATGCACCTGTACTGACCTCGCCTTCTGGATGATAGCGGGGTGAACAGGCAGTGGCTCGGGTGGGTGTTGTCCTTGATGATCTTTATGGTCTTCCTGTAACATCGGGTGGTGTAGGTGTCCTGGAGGGCAGGTAGTTTGCCCCCGGTGATACGTTGTGCAGACCTCACTACCCTCTGGAGAGCCTTACGGTTGTGGGCGGAGCAGTTGCCGTACCAGGCGGTGATACAGCCCGCCAGGATGCTCTCGATTGTGCATCTGTAGAAGTTTGTGAGTGTTTTTGGTGACAAGCCGAATTTCTTCAGCCTCCTGAGGTTGAAGAGGCACTGCTGCGCCTTCTTCACGATGCTGTCTGTGTGAGTGGACCAATTTAGTTTGTCTGTGATGTGTATGTCGAGGAACTTAAAACTTACTACCCTCTCCACTACTGTTCCATCGATGTGGATAGGAGGGTGTTCCCTCTGCTGTTTCCTGAAGTCCACAATCATCTCCTTATTTTGTTGACGTTGACTGTGAGGTTATTGTCCTGACGCCACACTCCGAGGGCCCTCACCTCCTCCCTGTAGGCCGTCTCGTCGTTGTTGGTAATCAAGCCTACCACTGTTGTGTCGTCCGCAAACTTGATGATTGAATTGGAGGCGTGCGTTGCCGCGCAGTCGTGGGTGAACAGGGAGTACAGGAGAGGGCTCAGAACGCAACCTTGTGGGGCCCCAGTGTTGAGGATCAGCGGGGTGGAGATGTTGTTGCCTACCCTCACCACCTGGGGGCTGCCCGTCAGGAAGTCCAATACCCAGTTGCACAGGGCGGGGTCGAGACCCAGGGTCTCGAGCTTGATGACGAGCTTGGAGGGTACTATGGTGTTAAATGCCGAGCTGTAGTCGATGAACAGCATTCTCACATAGGTATTCCTCTTGTCCAGATGGGTTAGGGCAGTGTGCAGTGTGGTTGAGATTGCGTCGTCTGTGGACCTATTTGGGCGGTAAGCAAATTGGAGTGGGTCTAGGGTGTCAGGTAGGGTGGAGGTGATATGGTCCTTGACTAGTCTCTCAAATCACTTCATGATGACGGAAGTGAGTGCTACAGGGCGGTAGTCATTTAGCTCATGTTACCTTAGCTTTCTTGAGAACAGGAACAATGGTGGCCCTCTTGAAGCATGCGGGAACAGCAGACTGGTATAGGTATACCACAGCCTGATGGGTTGGTTTGTTCTCTTCATTCTCACTTCCTTTGTTCCTTTCTTTCGCTCTCCTCCCCTCTGCTCCAAGCCCCGTCTAGACACTCACTATCTCCTCCGACATCATAGGGGGAAGCCATCTCTATACCCAGGACCATACTAGACCTGAATGGCACCCTATTCCCTACACTCTTAAAAAAGGTTCTTCGGCTGTCCCCATAGGATAACTATTTTTGGTTCCATGTAAAAACCATGTTTGGTTATAGGAAGAATCATTTTGTGATCCATCTACTGTACATGGAACCCAAAAGAGTTCTACCTGGAATCAAAAGGGTTCTACCTGCAGCCAAAAAAGGTTCTTCAAAGTATTCTCCTATTGGAACAGCTGAAGAACCCTTTAAGGTTTGAGATACCACCTTTTTTTCCAAAGCGTGTAAATAAAATTATCTTTAGGTGAGGTTTTACCAGAAGAAAGTTCTAGAAATTACTCATGAGGCACTCCAACAAAATCAATGTCATTATTTGAAATAACTGGGCATAATTTTGGACATCTTGGCTTTAAAAGAAGCCGTCTTTAGGATGTCCACATGCACATAGCATTCTTGGATGTGCTACACTCACAGATACAGTGCTCTTGGAAAGTATTCAGACCCCTTGACTTTTCCCACGTTGTTACCTTATCAGTATTCTGACCCTTTACTCTGTACTTTGCTGAAGCACCTTTGGCAGCGATTACAGCCTGGGGTCTTCTTGGGGATGACGCTACAAGCTTAGCACAGCTGTATTTGGGGAGATTCTCCCATTCTTCACTGCAGATCCTCTCAAGCTCTTTCAGGTTCGATGGGGAGCGTTGCTGCACAACTATTTTCAGGTCTCTCCAGAGATGTTTGATCGGGTTCAAGTCCAGGCTGTGGCTGGGCCACTCAAGGACATTCAGGGAACTAATGAGTCAGTAAACCCACTACAATCATGCAGTAACGTTACAGTGTACAATCAGTAAGCAGTTTAGCTGGTATACGCTCCCTGTCCCGAAACCACTCCAGCGTCGTCTTGGCTGTGTGCTTAGGGTCGTTGTCCTGTTGGAAGGTGAACCTTTGACCCAAGTCTGAGATCCTGAGCGCTCTGGAGCAGGTTTTCATCAAAGATCTCTCTCTGTACTTTGCTCATCTTTGTTCATCTTTCCCCCGATCCTGACTAGTTTCCCTGCCCCTGAAAAACATCCACACAACATGATGCTGCCACCACCATGCTTCACCATAGGAATGGTATTGGCCAGATGATGAGTGGTACTTGGTTTCCTCCAGATGTGACGCTTGGCATTCAGGTCAAAGAGTTCAATCTTGGTTTCATCAGACCAGAGAATCTTGTTTCTCATGGTCTGAGAGTCCTTTAGGTGCCTTTTTGCAAACTCCTGTCATGCGTCTTTTACTGAGGAGTGGCTTCTGTCTGGCCACTCTACCATAAAGGCCTGATTGGTGGATTGCTGCAGAGATTGTCCTTCTGTAAGCTTCTCCCATCTCCACAGAGGAACTCTAGAGCTCTGTCAGAGTGTCCATTGGGTTCTTGGTCACCTCCCTGACCAAGGCCCTTCTCCCCTACTTGCTCAGTTTGGCCAGGCAACCAGCTCCATTTAAGAATGATCGAGGCCACTTTGTTCTTGGGGGACCTTCAAAGCTGCAGACATTTGTTCATACCCTTCCCCAGGTCTGTGCCACGACACAATCCTGTCTCGGAGCTCTGCGGACAATTCTTCGACCTCATGGCTTGGTTTTTGCTCTGACATGCACTGTCAACTGTGGGACCTTTATAAATGCATGTGTGTGCCTTTCCAAATCATGTCCAATTGAATTTACCACAGGTGTACTCCAAACACATTGTAGGAACATCTCAAGGGTGATCAATGGAAACAGGATGCACCTAAGCTCAATTTCAAGTCTCATAGCAAAGAGTCTGAATACGTATGTAAATAAAATAAGAATTGTTTGTCTTTTGTCCTTATGGGGTATTATGTGTAGATGAATGAGGGGAATTTAATCCATTTTAGAATAAAGCTGTATCGCAACAAAATGTGGAAAAAGTCAAGTGATCTGAATACTTTTCGAATGCACTATACATTTGTATGCAACACGTCATACTAATACCAAGGAGGCCTACCACTGAGACAGATGGCATCCATGCCATTTCAGTTCAAGCTCATTGCCGACCAGCATAATCCCCTTGGAGGGGTTTATGGAGATTGTCTCTAATATTTCTGTCTGTGTGAGGTCAAGATGCCACAGACTAGAAGTCATGAAAATAACATTTTGTTGCAACGTGCAACACATCTGTGAAAGGATATGTGTCTTCATTGACACTCGGCAAAAACATCCGTTTCACAATTTCTCTCACACATTACATGTGTGTATTTTCTGGTCATTGTCTTTCCCTCTGTGCAATGAAAAGTTAGCTATTAAGAGGAAAGTTGACGAACTAACACAAACCAGAAGGCTCTCTCTGCTGCTCTATGATCCTAAACTATAATCCTACTTAGATAAACCAACTAACATGCTTACAATGAGAAAACAACCCAGCCCCGTGTACCTTTTGATTTCCTATCTAAACAACACTGACATGTCTCCCACTGTCATGTCTCACCACAGAGGATGTATCCACTCTCATTCACTGGAGCAGTTCAGGATATGATTCAACCCCTTCAAGTGGCCCATTTCTCTCTCACTCACACACACACACACACACACACACAGGAAGTGAATCAGAGTGCGGCTGGGGGGCTTTCTTTCAAAGGGATCGGACAGAAACGGCAGCGAGCTAGCCAAGCCCAGCAGGTTCTCTCTCTGTGTGTCTGTGAAAGGGAAATGCTCTGCGTGGACCACAGCTGATCCAGCTGAAGCCCGGACTTTAAAGGGGCTGTTCAACCATTGAAATTACAGTTAAGATGGACATAAATTTCAAAAGTGGTCTAACGTCTGCAGGCTACAAGTCCAATAAATGGGAGTTGGAGGTTTGAATGACGAGCTTAAATTCAGGCGTGAATTATCAACACTTTTTTTGTGAATTCATCTGAAATGTTTTGGTGAAATTATGGTTATTTTCTGGCCATTTCTACACTGAAGAAAACTTAAAGTGAAGTGTTGGTACCGTGTTTCATGAGCTGAAATAAAAGATGCCGTACAGTGCCTTGCGAAAGTATTCGGCCCCCTTGAACTTTGCGACCTTTTGCCACATTTCAGGCTTCAAACATAAAGATATAAAACTGTATTTTTTTGTGAAGAATCAACAACAAGTGGGACACAATCATGAAGTGGAACGACATTTATTGGATATTTCAAACTTTTTTAACAAATCAAAAACTGAAAAATTGGGCGTGCAAAATTATTCAGCCCCCTTAAGTTAATACTTTGTAGCGCCACCTTTTGCTGCGATTACAGCTGTAAGTCGCTTGGGGTATGTCTATCAGTTTTGCACATGGAGAGACTGACATTTTTTCCCATTGCTCCTTGCAAAACAGCTCGAGCTCAGTGAGGTTGGATGGAGAGCATTTGTGAACAGCAGTTTTCAGTTCTTTCCACAGATTCTCGATTGGATTCAGGTCTGGACTTTGACTTGGCCATTCTAACACCTGGATATGTTTATTTTTGAACCATTCCATTGTAGATTTTGCTTTATGTTTTGGATCATTGTCTTGTTGGAAGACAAATCTCCGTCCCAGTCTCAGGTCTTTTGCAGACTCCATCAGGTTTTCTTCCAGAATGGTCCTGTATTTGGCTCCATCCATCTTCCCATCAATTGTAACCATCTTCCCTGTCCCTGCTGAAGAAAAGCAGGCCCAAACCATGATGCTGCCACCACCATGTTTGACAGTGGGGATGGTGTGTTGTGGTTGATGAGCTGTGTTGCTTTTACGCCAAAACATAACGTTTTGCATTGTTGCCAAAAAGTTCAATTTTGGTTTCATCTGACCAGAGTACCTTCTTCCACGTTTGGTGTGTCTCCCAGGTGGCTTGTGGCAAACTTTAAACGACACTTTTTATGGATATCTTTAAGAAATGGCTTTCTTCTTGCCACTCTTCCATAAAGGCCAGATTTGTGCAATATACGACTGATTGTTGTCCTATGGACAGAGTCTCCCACCTCAGCTGTAGATCTCTGCAGTTCATCCGGAGTGATCATGGGCCTCTTGGCTGCATCTCTGATCAGTCTTCTCCTTGTATGAGCTGAAAGTTTAGAGGGACGGCCAGGTCTTGGTAGATTTGCAGTGATCTGATACTCTGATACACTTCCATTTCAATATTATCGCTTGCACAGTGCTCCTTGGGATGTTTAAAGCTTGGGAAATCTTTTTGTATCCAAATCCGGCTTTAAACTTCTTCACAACAGTATCTCGGACCTGCCTGGTGTGTTCCTTGTTCTTCATGATGCTCTCTGCGATTTTAACGGACCTCTGAGACTATCACAGTGCAGGTGCATTTGTACGGCGACTTGATTACACACAGGTGGATTGTATTTATCATCATTAGTCATTTAGGTCAACATTGGATCATTCAGAGATCCTCACTGAACTTCTGGAGAGAGTTTGCTGCACTGAAAGTAAAGGGGCTGAATAATTTTGCACGCCCAATTTTTCAGTTTTTGATTTGTTAAAAAAGTTTGAAATATCCAATAAATGTCGTTCCACTTCATGATTGTGTCCCACTTGTTGTTGATTCTTCACAAAAAAATACAGTTTTATATCTTTATGTTTGAAGCCTGAAATGTGGCAAATGGTCGCAAAGTTCAAGGGGGCCGAATACTTTCGCAAGGCACTGTAAATGTTCCATACACACAAAAACCTTATTTAACTCACATTTTGTGCACAAACTTGTTTACATCCCTGTTAGTGAGCATTTCTCATTTGCCAAGATAATCCATCCACCTGACAGGTGTGGCATAACAAGAAGCTGATTAAACAGCATGATCATTACACAGGTGCACCTTGTGCTGGGGACAGTAAAAGGCCACTCTAAAATGTGCAATTTGGTCACACAACACAATGCCATAGATGTCTCAAGTTTTGAAGGAGTCGAACATTGTTTTAGAGAATTTGGAAGTATGTTTAACTGGCCTCACAACCGCAGACCACGTGCATGGCGTCGTGTGGGCGAGCGGTTTGCTGATGTCCACGTTGTGAACAGAGTGCCCCATGATGGCGGTGGGGTTATGGTGTGGGCAGGCATAAGCTACTGACAACAAACACAATTGAATATTTTTTCAATGGCAATTTGAATGCACCGAGATACTGTGACAAGATCCTGAGGCCCATTGTTGTGCCATTCATCCGATACCATCACCTCATGTTTCAGCATGATAATGCACGGCCACACGTCGTAATCATCTGTACACAATTCCTGGAAGCTGAAAATGTCCCAGTTCATGTCCCAGACATGTCACCCATTGAGCATGTTTGGAAAGCTCTGGATTGACGTGTAGGACAGCATGTTCCAGTTCCCGCCAATATCCAACAACTTTGCACAATCATTGAAGAGTGGGACAACATTCCACAGGCCACAATCAACAGCCTGATCAACTTTATGCAAAGGAGATGTGTTGCGCTGCATGAGGCAAATGGTCACACCAGATACTGACTGGTTTTCTGATCCACACCCCTACCTTTTTTAAAAAGGTATCTGGGACTAACAGATGCATATCTGTATTCCCAGTCATGTGAAATTCATAGATTGAAATACATTAAATAGGCCCCAATTGACTGATTTCCTTATATGAACTGTAATTAAGTAAAATCTTAGAAATTGTTGCATGTTGCGTTTATATTTTTGTACAATATATTTTCATATACCCACATATGTGGGTTTGCCTTGTTTGATGTTATGTTGTATCCTTCTGATGCCGACTCGAGGCCAATCAATGTCGTCTCTCATTGGTTAGCTGAATAGAAGGTGTGGTCTTGGTAGAAGATGTTGCGCTCTTTGGCAAATTAATTCATTTGAGGAGCGAAAGCAATTCCCACATCGAAAAACACCATTCCATTCTTGGGGGTGGAAAACGTCAACCTGTGGAGGAATCAACGACTTCTGCGATGTGAACTTTGGGGAATTAAAACCATGAGAAGCGTGAAGAGGAAAAGGCTACTGAACTTAAGAAGCACTCCAGTTGAAGTTTACATGAAAGTGATATTCTAGAAAAAAAAACCCGGCAACGATAGCCATATTCTGCCGCACCAATTCGCTATATGGTTAGAGCGCGTGCCTCTAGTGTGTTCATAGCCCGTTGTGGATTATTATGAGGCGTCATGGCGTGGTGTGACCGTGGGTGTCAGATATTGCTGACCATCGTGGGCGCTTTTTCAGCTTTCAGTCTGATGACAATAGCTATTGGGACCGACTACTGGCTCTATTCTCGGGCGTACATATGTAACGCCACCAATGTCACCACAGACGACATGCAACCCAAGAAAACTAGAGGCGACCTGACGCACTCCGGACTGTGGCGGATTTGTTGTATAGAAGGTACTTTGTCAGCTTTCTGGTCAACTATGTTGAGTTTTTTTTCTCCATTTGGTTAATATAGGAAAGTTTCTGATGTATGAATCATTGAGTACTTTGTGTGTTGGGGGCGTTTGGGGAAAAACCATAGGTGACAAAACCTTTTCTACACTGAAATAAACTGTCCACGCACAGAGTGAAGTTGTTAGGGCGTTTGATAGAAGGCTACTCCTGCGTGCACGCTCAGTAATTGTGGGAACGTTATACCATTATGTATCCATGTGCGTAATGCAATGTATTAGGACTACTTTATATTTTTGCTTCGGATATGACGTGGCCTCGTTACCATATACTGTACATGCATAATGCACGGCTGTATGGAAATGTGCAATATAATTAATTCAATAGCCTACTCAACCCGTTTATAATCAATGGCTGTTACTTTTAGGAGTGCAAAACTACGAGTTTAACTTCAAACTGTTTAGATGCGCTTCTCCAAACGGAGGTTCTTTGTCCATCCAGTTCAGTGTATGTGATGCTGTTGCTTGGCAACTACACCTAAGCCATTGCTATGGAAACATGAGTGAGATTTAGAAATAGTTATCTGAAAATAGGGTTAACTTTAATCAAATTCAAAGCATGTATGTTTTTCACCAACATGAGATGGAACGAATATGTGAGTTACTTTCTCGTTTCAACAGAAGACCTGGTTTGGGCTTTGCTAAGCGAGTTGCACAGCAATGAAAGATTCAGTCAACTTCATTTATAATGTCAACCCATTTGAGCCAGGTGCTGAGAATTGTATCTATCAACACATCTTAATCAATACGATAAATCTGTTCAGTGGTGTCCTTCGATTTGGTCACAGCCAGATGAATATAGCATGTAAATGACATAATGGATGTTGGGTCTCTACTTTTCCCCACCAAAACCCAGTTATTTACTCTTCTCCATTGAAGTAGCCACTAGCCAGCTCTTCCAGATTACTTGCGTCATCGTTAGGCGAAATCAACCACGTTAATAAATATGCATCCGCTAACCGCTGTAGTGTTACGAGGGGGAAATTATTCTCTAGCGAACTGCAAGCGAACTGAAGTGCACTTGCGTAAATTGACCTGGGGAAAGATGGAGACTTCCACTTATCATTTTGATTATCAAACCTTGCAATATGAATAGGTAAATATTACTTGTTATTTCTTCCGTAGGTTAGCAAGTGAAGTACAGACACTCACAGAGAGATAGAGAGAGCGAGAAAGAGGGCGAGAAAAGTCAAGATTGACAAAAAATACAATTCTCAATCATTGCTATTCCATGTATGTCCACAACTAGGCAACACAATGTCAAGTGGCAACATTACCCACAATTGTCTTTCCCTTTCTCAACCCTCTACTTTTCTCCAACCCCTAACATGTATGTAGCGAACTATAAATTACTAAATTGACCTCACACTGCTCATCTCTTTAACGACGTGTTCCAAATGGAAAGCTCTTTATTTAGTGCCTTGTAAAACAAAATGTTCTTAGCTGCGGGAGAGCACAGGGGAGGCTTTTAAGACGCGCACGGAACAACTTGAGTCTTGTTCCCAGCTCGCCTGAAATCAAACAAGAACTCCCACTTAACCAGCGCTTCCCTCCTGTGTCTCTCACTGTGTCGACGGGAGACGAAATGACGCACTTCAGAGAGAGTGAGCGCGAAAGAGACAAAGTGGGAGGGGTCTTATTTACTTCCTTCTAAGTAGATAAGACACCTGTTGAATGACTGTCATTCTTTCTTTGTGTTTTTGAATGGCTTCTGATTTTGAGTAGCTATTGTTGCTTTCCAGACTGAATAAGAAAGACTTCTTGATGATAAGGACTATGATGCATGGGTCTTGTTGGGTGTTTTGCTCTGTGAGGTAATTGTTGAATGATGTTTGTAATAAGCAAAGGGGCTTCGTGACATACTTTTTATAGCTAGCAAAACACATTTTGGGGGTCTAAAATCATGGTGTTGTTTGTGTACGCAGGTCTACTCGCACACCCGCCAGTCCCCATATGAAAACATTAGTAAAATGTCAAAGAGCTCCTCAGAGATGGAGGCCGAAATGTGCTTCTTGGGCACCAGGAGGAGGTTGCCATGGCAATGCTATGCTGAGTAATAAAGGATGAACTGTTGTCTCGCAGGCAGACTGAGTTTCCACTAGTTACCACAGGCAAAGTCAAAATTGTCTATATTGTAAAAATTCATGAAAATATTGTTTTTTATTTTTGGTATTAATTTAAGCTTAGGTTATGCATAAGGTTAGTAGTGTGGTTATGGTTAGATTTAAAATCACATTTTAAGAAGAGAAATTGTAGAATTAAGCAGGTGTTACGAATCCCTTTGTCCCGGCAGTCTAGGTGGGATGGTATTGAGACCCTTAACATAACTCATGCAAAGTGTAATAGTGACAAAGTAACGGTGAGAACGAATCTGGCATTGTGACAGAATTTACCTTTAGATAATCCGTACATAACCTGGACGTACCATCAGAATGCAAGGAGAACTCCCAAGGGCTGAAACTTGGCGTAGCCAGGTCATTCTCCAACAAATATTTCTCTTCATCCCTCATTATCTTCCTCTTAGAAGCATTGACACGATATGGGTGTTGCTTGATAGGGGGGGCAGCATTTCCAACATTAATGTCATGTTCCAACACATTTGTACAAGTAGGAACGTCATTAAAGAGACATGGAAAACTGTGTAGCAGTCTCACAATATTGTCGGCCTGTCCGTCCGTTCAATGAACCAGACCTGATTGGATAGACAGCAGCATTTCGGAGTTGGGCAATCTAATGCACTGCTGCTGAGTATTGCACAACTCCAATCCATCAACAATATGACAGTCCACTATCCTATGATACAGCAGTTCTTTCTGCTGTTTTTGAACTATCTAACTGGTTGATGGGTCGGGTGTGATATGCTTTCAACATGTTAATGTGGCACACACGAAATTGGCGTTTTCAGGCGTTTGAAGCACAATCAGTTTCACTTAATTTCTTTTCAATGAAATACAGACCAGAGAAACACGCTGACAGTGAAGATCCGTGAACAGGCAATAACACCAGTACTTGGTCACCTGGCTGTAATGGAGGAGAAACAGCCTGTTTATCATAGTGTCTTTTCATACTCCTCTGTGAGGAAGACAGAGCTTCCTTTACGAGAGCACAGACTTGGTGTAGGCGCTCACGAAAGTGACTAACATAGTCCAACACATTTCCATCTCCTGTACACAACTCTTGGGACAAAAACAGTTCTTTAAGAACTTTCATTGGTCCTCACACTGTGTGACCAAACACTAGTTCAGCCGGGCTGAACCCTAGGGACTCCTGTACATTTTCACGAGTAGAAAACAAAACTAGAGGAACTCCCTCATCCCAATCTTTCTCAGATTCCAAACAATATTTACGTAGCATAGACTTCAGTGTCTGATGCCATCTTTCAAGCGCACCCTGAGACTCTGGGTGATATGCGCTTGCCACACGGTGCGTAATTGACAAGGATTTTAACACCTGTTTGAATAGCTTTGATAGGAAATTGGTGCCTTGATCACTTTGTGCCACCTTATGTAACCCAAATGTTGTGAAGAATTTAATTAAGGCTTTACTCACTACCGGGGCTGTAATCCTTCACAGAGGAATGGCCTCGAGGTATCTTGTTGCCATACACATAATCGTTAACAGAAACTGGTTACCCGATTTTGTCTTCGGTAACGATCCAACACCACATGTTCGAATGGTTCACCTATGACAGGTATTGGACAAAGAGGAGCGGGAGGAATAACCTGATTTGGTTTTCCTGTTATCTGACATTATGTGGCATGTCCGACAGAACTGAGCCACATCTTGTTTTAAACCTGGCCGAAAGAAATGTCGAAGGATCCGATCATAAGTCTTTGTGGGATAACACATATTGCAGAAAGGCTGTCGGAATCACTATTTGGTAAACAGCATTCCAATCTCCGTCCACGTCTACGCTGTCGGAATCACTATTTGGGAAACGGCATTCCAATCTCCGTCCACGTCTACGCTGTCGGAATCACTATTTGGGAAACAGCATTCCAATCTCCGTCCACATGGGATGTCCATTTACGCATGAGGAGATTACCATCAATGAAGTACGCCACGTTCTTCTTCTTTACCTCTTCCAATGAGACAACACTAGAAAAACATTTAGCAAGCTTGGTGTCAACCTTTTGGCTAGCAA
This sequence comes from Oncorhynchus masou masou, assembly GCF_036934945.1. NCBI lineage: Eukaryota > Metazoa > Chordata > Actinopteri > Salmoniformes > Salmonidae > Oncorhynchus > Oncorhynchus masou. The sequence goes on along the minus strand of NC_088215.1, from coordinate 7,181,131 downwards.
TCAGCTGCTCACGAGTAACTGGTAACTGTATTGCATCAGCAATAAGTTCGACATACTTCGATTCTTCCCTGGGCTGTTTGTCAGAGGTGATCAGCTTCCCAGAGGTAGCACACAACCCATCCTCTTGATCAACCTCTTTGAACAGAAGAGTGTTCGACAAATCTATCACGTCACCCACTTGTCCTTCCTTGAGCACGATTGACAGCACAAGCAGGGAACACATGTGGATAACTCTGTGCCAGCTCATTGGAGAGAGAGTGGTCAGTTTTATCCAACACTTCCAATACGGGTACTACCTTTCCTCCGGCAATATCGTTACCCATTATAAAGGTCACACCTTTCACTGGCAACATAGGACGTACCCCCACTCTGAATATTCCACTGATTAACTCAGAGTGTAATTTCACAAAGTGCAATGGCACTGGGACAAAACACATTTGAATACCCTGAACTAACAAACTGGAACCACAGTATGTATCGTCGGATAAGGGCAACACATCAGAAAATATAAACGACTGCGCCACACCAGTATCTAAGGATTTTAACCGGATGCTGAGATGCTTCGTCATTCGCTTGGGACACAAACCCCTCAAATGAATGGTTCATAACTGCGGTCGGGGACTGAGACTTTCAAACTACAGTTACCCTGAGGCACCTGTTTAGTTTCAGACCTCACAATTGTACGAATTAGCCCAACACCTGTTGGCGGCTTGGCACGAAGAGGCATCCCTTGTTTGTGTTTTAGCAGGAAGCAATCATTAATCATATGTCCCACTTTATGGCAATAGAAACAGGGACGCTCATTCTTCTGGCGTGCTTGATATACTACTGCTGGCCGACTAGGGCTAAAAGTAAGCAATTCAGTGGTTCTACTCTCAGTATGAGCCGCAAACACACTCTTGTGCGTCAACGCAAACTCGTCTGCCAACACAGACGCTTCTGACAGGGAGGATACTTTCTGTTAGTTTAGGTAAACTACAATGCGTTCGGGTAAGCAATTTTTAAACTCTTCCAACAAGATTAACTCCCGGAGAGAGTTGAAATCAGTTACCTTACTAGCAGCATGCCATTTATCAAACAGATTTCCCTTGTCTCTAGCAAATTCCACATAGGTCTTACTAGAAGACTTCCTATGAGACCTAAATCTCTGTCGGTATGCCTCAGGCACAAGCTCATAGGCGCGAAGAACAGTAGCTTTGACCACTTCATAATTCAAACTGTCTTCCAGGGGTAGCTCTGACAAAACCTCTTGGGCTTTACCAGTTCATTTACACTGAAGCAATAGGCACCATACCTCTTCAGGCCATTTCAATGCTACGGCTATACGTTCAAAAACACAAAAATAGGAGTCAATCTCTGCCTTGGTACCTTTGTTCAGAGAGTCAATCTGCCTACTAATGTCAAAAGTGTTGGAAGCTCCAGTTGGTGAGGACGGCTCACTAACAGGCACAGCAGGAACGAAGGCTAGCCTCGCTGTCTCTGCCTCCAGTTCCATCTGGCACATTTTGAACTCTAACTGCCGTTGTTCTCTGTCTACCTCAATTTTACACATCTCCAACTGGAGAGTCTCTTGCCTAATTTGGGCTCTCTCTTCCGCCTCCAGTTGGAACTGTATTGACTGGACATCCCTCCTGGCATCACCGGTTGACTGTGGGGAGAGTGGATCAAAACGGGGCAATGTGGCTGGAGCTTTAGCCTCGCCCTCATTCTCAGACACCAACGGGCTTAGAGGAGCAGCAACCTCCCCTACATGGGTAGTAGGCTCAGGCAGCGGTAACACAAGCACCTGCTCTTCCAACAAAACATTTAACACTAGCTGTTTAAACGCCACCTTAACTACACTCTGCGGAATCGATACAGAATAATGGTCAGCCAAGGTCATTAAATTAACTCTACAACATTTTGTCAAAAACCTCCCACGAAGGGTTATCCAAAAAGGATTTCAAATCAAAAGTAGCCATCTTGCACTACTACCAAACAAGAGCCAACAAATAGCAAACACTAATGCTACATCAGCTATGACACTCAACACTCAACTAGACCACTATAACAATCTGCATGAGCGGCATGGGTGTCAGTAATGACATATCCCGGATGGGTAGCTGGACCCAAGGAAAGAAACAAATATCCAAAATCACCCCTACGATAGACTAACCTACTTCAATACAGCTAACTAACTAACCAAAAATATAGTGGGTGGTCCGCTCAGTTCTTACTAGTGTATTTAGACAAAGTTTACCTACGGGTAGTGTATGCCCATGGGCGACTTGTCTTGGTACCCCCTTTTCCCACCATTAAACAAACAGTTAAACACCATAACAGAACAATACTCACAGTTGGGGACAAAGTGACATGTAGGTGCAAAAACAAAAGAGAGATTGAGCTCCAGAGGAACCAACTGAATGGGTTTTTAAACCAAGGGAAAAGGGATGTGATTGGGTAATGGAAACAGGAGGTGTGTCTTATGATTGATGACTGCATGGTGACTGATTGGGGAATGATGATTGCCACCTGTGAGGAGGGGAGAAGGAGAGAAAAGAAATACACACACACACAGGATACCTGTATCCGTAACATCAGGGTATATGACTTTGTGGCTGTGGTAACTAGTGATGACTGACAGACGCTCTCCCGCTCTCCCCTACTCACCCGCTTCTTTCTGTTAGCTCTTTCTGCACATCTCCATCAGTTAAAAAACCACATAGCACACGGATCCCGCTAGCGGGATCAAATTCAACATCCAGACAACATCCGGTGAAATTGCAGTGCGCCAAATTCAAAATAAAAAATCGTAATATTAAACATTCATGAAAATACAAGTGTCTTACATGGTTCAAACGCGTACAATCTTGATAATCAAACTCCATTGTCAGATTTCAAAAAGGCTTTACGGCGAACGCATAGCATTCGATTGTCTGAGGACAGCGCCTCACATTAGCATATTTTCCAATCCAGCACAGGCGTCACAAAATCAAAATAGCGATAAAATAAATCACTTACTTTTGAAGATCTTCCTCTGTTTCTAATCCCAAGGGCCCCAGCTACACAATAAATGGTTGTTTTGTTCGATAAAGTCCTTCTTTATATACCAAAAGCGCCGTTTAGTTGGCGCCATTGAATTCAATAATCCACTCCTTCAACATGCATACAAAGGATTCCAAAAAGTTACCAGCAAAGTTCATATCAACAAGTAAAACAATGTTTTATATTAATCCTCAGGTTGTCTAATATCTAAATAAACGATAATATTTCATATGGAGAATACTATGTTCAATAGCAAAGGAAAAGAACGAAGAGCGCGCCCTCATTCACTCTCGCAAAAAGACTACTTTTACCTTGGCGCTCACCTTGCAAAGACTACAAATACTTCTTCACTTAAAAAAAGCCTAAATCCTTGTGTAAAGACTTTATTTAGTGGAAGCCATAGGAACTGCAAGCTGGGAGGCTGAAATTAGATCTTTCAATAGCATTGCATTGGAGGTCATTGGGAGCTCAAAAAAAATCCATTCTAAATGGATTTTCCTCTGGTTTTTGCCTGCCATATCAGTTCTGTTATACTCACAGACATTATTTTAAGAGTGTTTTCTATCCAATTATACCAATGATTTGCATATCCTCTCAGTTTACTTTGGGCACGTCAGAGAGGCAGAAATTTAGGAAACAAGACTATGCGCTGAGAGGTAAAAAAAAAAAAAAAAAAAAAAAAAAAAAAAAAAGCCTCCCAAGTGGCGCAGTGGTTTAAGGCACTGCATCAGTGCTTGAGGTGTTACTACAGCCGCAAGTTCGATCCCAGGCTGTATCACAGCTGGCTGTGACCGGGAGACCCATGAGGCAGCCCTGCTTCGTCCATGTTAGGGGAGGGTTTGGCCAGCCAGGATTTCCTTGTTCCATCGCGCTCTAGCTACTCCTTGTGTCAGGCTGGGTGCCTGCAAGCTGACTTCAGTCACCAGTTGTACAGTGTTTCCTCCGACACATTGATGCGGCTGGCTTCTGGGTTAAGCGAGCAGTGTGTCAAGAAGCAGTGTGCCTTGGCAGGGTCATGTTTCGGAAGATGCCTGGCTCTCGACCATCGCCTATCCCGAGTCTGTACAGGTGTTGCCGCGATGGGACAATTCTAACTACCAATTGGGGAGAAAAATGGGTAAAAGTACAAAAAAAAAGAGCTGGGGTCGGCAGCCACTGAGGAATCTTTTGTTGTTACATTTGTTTAATTATTGGAGTGGCTCGCAATGCGAGTGAAGTGGATACAGTGTATCTTTTCATTGTTAGAACCAAGAGCACAGGCCAGTCTGGCTATGAAGCCAACCTGGTCTCAGAGCATTTCGTATATTATTCCTTATGTAAATCCGAAACACTCCATTTAGTATGATATGTTACATTTCGTATGGTATGTTTTCATTTGTGGATATCCATCACCCATTTCGTATGGTATACAAATTTGCCAAAAGGTACAATATGTTACAAATTTGCGTATACATGTATACGTGTTACGAATTCTAGCTAGGTGGCTAACATTAGCTAGCTTGCTAACTTAAGCGAGGCTAGGGGTTAGGGTTAAGGGTAGGGTTAGCTAAATGGTTAAGGTTAGGGGAAGGGTTAGCTAAGAAGTTGCAAAGTAGCTAAAATCTAAGTAGTTGAAAAGTTGCTAATTAGCTAAAATGCAAAAGTTATCCGTGATGACATTTGAACTCGCAACCTTTGGGTTGCTAGACGTTCGCGTTATATGCCCGCCCAACCACCCTACTTTCGTTTTGCCTAAAGTAACTATCTTATGCAACCATACTAAACGTCACATAAACGTCATCATACTAATTTGAGTGTCCCGGATTTAGATTACTTTGTTACGTGTAGTCTATGAGACTAGGCTAGTCACGCAGCCTCAGTGCCATAGAGGGAAGCGGAGCATATCGACAGTCATGCTTGCACCTTTATGTCGCTGAAAACCCCGTCTCACATTTTATATAATTTCATAAACCATGTCGCAGGCCATATTAAACTACTAATGGGCCGCTGATTGTTGTTTTGATAAACTACTTTGTCCAGTCATGTCACCTAGCTAGCTAGCTAAACATCCTGGTAACTTGACCAATAGTCTATGCACAAATGTGGATTGCACAGGAAGAATGGAAAAGGAAAAGATAGCCTACTCAAACGAATGTGCTTCAGAAGTAAGATGCCATATGCCTAATATAAATCATTCAAAACTATATCTTAATCAAAAATCTATATTTTTCCGGTGTTCCTTCAATTATTTTCTAAGTTGGGAGCTGTGTGTGTGTGTGTGTGTGTGTGTGAACGAGTGAGTGAGACCTTGAGTCCATAATAGATTGAGAGTACTGCCCTGTATCCAACGCTACAGCGTACATCAGAACCAATGCTAATTATATCTCCCTCTAAATCTCCTGGGTAAATCATGACTTAGCTGATACGCACAGACACTTCTATAGCCGATACGTCCTTGGGGTTTTGTTAGAACATTGGGCTACAATTCATGTCAAGAGAGAGTGATGTGAGTCTGTGTGTGTAAGAGAGAGAGAGGATGTGTGTGTGAGAGAGGGAGTAAGTGAAAGGGAGAAGGTGTGTGAGGGAGGTAGAGTAAGTATGTGTGAAATATACAGCGTAAAGTTATCTGAAGAGTAAGTTAAAGATGCTTTCATAGTGTGTTTCTCCCTTACTGCCACAATGATATGCAGATCAATATGCATTTATATTCCAGACCTTACTACATTCTTCCTGCTAAATGACAGGTAGGCCTTTGGATATGAGGAAATCATCATCATTTTCTGCAGTAGGGATAGCCTATACTATTCTATACTGAACAAAAATATAAATGCAACATGTAAAGTGTTGGTCCCATGTTTGATGAGCTGAAATAAAAAGATCCCATAAATGTTCCATGCGCACAAAAAGCTTATTTCTCTCAATTTGTGCACACATTTGTTTACATCACTGTTAGTGAGCATTTGTCCTTTGTCAAGATAATCCATCCATGACAGGTGCACAGCATGATCATTACACAGGTGCACCTTGTGCTGGAGACAATAAAAGACCACTAAAATGTGCAGTTTTGTCACAACAATGCCACAGATGTCTGAAGTTGTGTGAGCGTGCAATTGACATGCTGACTGCAGGAATGTCCACCAGAGCTGTTGCCAGATAATTGAATGTTAATTTCTCTACCATAAGCTGCCTCCAATGTTGTTTTTGAGAATTTGGCAGTACATCCAACCAGCCTCACAACCACAGGCCACGTGTAACCATACCACCCCAGGACCTCCAGTAGACAGGACCATCCAGGGGTGACTCTCTTCCAAGATCGTCTCACCCGGTTGGCTGCCATGCATCCATGGCAGCCAACCGGCTGCCATGCCTAGTTGCTTTAGGGAAGGCCTGGTGCACCGGCGAGAGTACCAAAGGTTGCAGGAGTGTTAGACCTCTCAGTCTGGTGAGCGTGTTGGTGGTTTGTAGAGTTGTCTTTTCGTAGGTTGCTGAGTAGGTGGAAGGGTGTGAGTAGATGTTGTGTTGAAATGCAGGAGGGTTATCACCTCTGTGTTTTTGTTGCTCCCTCGGCAGCTAATGACAGAGGAGCACTGCTGTTGCGTCCGTCCCTGGTCGTATAGCTTGTTTAGTAGATTCTAGAGTGTCTATTTGTGTTGAAACACCGGAGGGTTGTTACCTCAGTGTGTTTTTTGTTGTTCCCTCGGTGGCTAATGACAAAGGGGCCCTGCTGTTGCGTTTAGGGTTGCAATGGGTCGGAAACTTTCCGGGAAATTTCCAGAATTTTGGGGGAAATTTTCCATGTAAAGTTAAACCCTTATAACAGTAAACCCTTGCTTATAACAGTAAACCTTTTTTTGTGGGTTAACACAAGGCAATTCTAGGTATTGTGGCATATTTTGGTTAAACTTTCCCCAATTCAATGGAATTGCAACCCTCTGCATGCATAGTACATTCTTCCATCACATGTACAGCTGATTCTCAAGATCTTGCACACTAATGAGATCCTATTGAGCCCACACTACTACACTGTCTGAGCCAAAGACTACACGTTTTCTGGTAAGTTTTGATTACAATACTGGGTGGAGTGAATATATTTTATATGACATACATGATTTTCTGTTAACTAGTAAATAGTAACCTACAGCAAAGTGTGTTTAAATCATTTCTAACTTGTTAACCATTTCTGCTAGTTAGTTTTTGCTACCATGTGGGTTTTAGCTTGCTTGAGCCTGCTAACTGAGGAGTGTTAATTCACCGGTTTCCATACATGTTTCATTTTAAAACATTTATTTTATAAAGGAGTTGTTTAATCCAACTGCTTAACTTTTTATATGTACATGGAATTGTATATATATATTTTTTTACAATTTATTTTTTCTAATCTTTACAGGAAAATGCCATGGGCACTATCTGATGTGTGGAGACATTTCACTGCAGCTAATGTAAAAGGAAAAGCTGTGTATATTTGTATATATTCTGCCAAATCATATGTGAAGAATGCAACAAAGATGCAGAATCATCTGACCAAGTTTCCACAGCTCTCACAACAAGCAACCTCTGACAAAAGTCCCTCTACTTCTATTCGAGGTGAAAATGATGAATCAGACACCTTATCGATAGCAACAGCTCATGGTCCTCCTGGAATCAGAAGTTTTTTTGACTCAATTGAGGAATGTAGTCAGAGAAATGCTGATGAATATCTTGCTCGAGCTGTGTAATCAACTGGTTTACTTCTGATACTCACAGGCAATGTGTATTGGAAGAGATTTCTGAATGTTCTTCGCCCAGCATACACCCCTCCATCCAGACAACCCCTCCAACCAGACTTTATCTACTCATTTGCTGGATGCAGAGTTCAAGTGAAGGTCAAGCAAATCATAGAGAAAGCAGACTGTATTGCAACCATCTCTGATGGGTGGTCGAATGTTCGTGGGCAAGGAATAATGAACTACATCATCTCCACCCCTCTACTACTATTCTACAAGAGCACAGACACAAGGGACAACAGACACACAACAGACACACCGTCTCTACATTGCAGATGAGCTGTCATCAATGACCTTGGACCACAGAAGGTTTTTCCACTGGTGACAGACAATGCTGCGAACATGAAGGCTGCTTGGTCTAAAGTGGAGGAGTCATGCATTGAATCTGCTCCTCAAGGACATCATGGCACTGAAAACAATCGATACACTCTACACAAGAGCCAAGGAAATGGTTAGGTGTGTGAAGGGTCATCAAGTTATAGCAGCAATCTACCTCACCAAGAAAAGTGAGAAGAATAAGAGCACCACATTGAGGCTGCCCAGCAACACCTGTTGGGATGGGGTTGTCATGTTGGACAGTCTCCTGGAGGGGAAGGAGTCTCCAAGAAATGGCCATATCACAGTCTGCCGATATGGACAGACCCATCAAGAGGATCCTCCTGGATGATGTATTTTGGGAGAGAGTGGTAAGCAGCCTGAAACTCCTGAAACATATAGCAGTAGCCATTGCACGGATTGAGGGAGACAATGCCATCCTGTCTGATGACAATGCCATCATGTTCTGGTGCAGCATACATATTGGACCCCAAGTATGCAACAAGGGCCTATGGTGTCATCACTACCATGTCTCACCACCTTGGCCTGGATGAGGGCAAGGTTCTTGGCAGTCTGTCGAAGTACACTTCCAAGCAAGGGCTTTGGGATGGAGATGCAATATGGCAGTCATGCCAACATATCTCATCAGCCACCTGGTGGAAGGGACTTTGTGGATCTGAGGCTCTTTCCCCTGTTGCCTCCATCATCCTCCAAATCCCACCAACATCAGCCGCCTCAGAGTGCAACTGGTCCTTGTTTGGAAACACACACACCAAAGCATGCAACAGGCTGACCAATACAAGGGTTGAAAAATTGGTGGCCGTCCGGGGAAATTTGAGGCTTTTTGAGCCTGACAATGAACCATACTCAACAAAGTTGGAAAGTGACAGTGAAGATGAGGCCTCAGTCTGATGTTCAAGAGGTGGACATTGAGGAGGTCCAGGGCGAAGACGTGGAAGCCTGAGAGGAAGACTTTAGTTTCTAGACTATCATTTTACAGATGTATGTTGAAAACGTTTTTGGGAGATGCAATGGATCATTGGGGATCATTCAATATTCCATTTCTTTTGTTCAGTGAAATCATCCCATGTGAAGAATCAACTCATTTAATTAAAGTTTAATTCGTAACTAAATTGTTTTTTTATTGCTATTGGAAGGATTTAATCATTTGCAATTGTCTACCTATGATAAGGTAAAAGGTTTATGTTTGTCTCCATATGATATGGTAAATATATCCAATGCCAAAAACATCTACATTTAAATGGTATTAATATTAATTTGCATATATTTCCATTAATTCCCATATATTCCCCTTTAATAACCACGGAAAGTTTCCACCTCTGAATATTCCCCAAAATGTGCAACCCTAGTTGCGTACACCCCTGGTCATATAGATTGTTGGGTACAGTGTAGATCTAGTTGAGTTGATATGATGTAGTTGTGGTGTTGTTGGTCCTGTGTGTCTGTCAGAGGCTCGGGCCAAGGTAGGTGTAGGGCCCATGGTCATGGCAACCCTCGTTGCCCGGCGTCGGTGGATAGACTTAAGGTGGAAGGGTCCATGGCAACTCTTCACTATTGCCCCTCGTCAGAGACATGTAGAGGCCCATGGTAGTGGCACCTCTGATGTCTCAGCCCTGCCTGTGACGTAGTTAAGTCGGTTGTTGTGATGGTTCATGTTGGTTGTGATGAGTTGATGGCTCGGACCAGAAGTTATGTAAGGTCCATGGTCATGGCAACCCTCAGGGGCGGAGGGTCTTTATCAGATTTTTTGGAAGGATCCGTGGTCACGGCAAACCTATTCCATTAGCCACCGCCAAAGACTCGACAGGGCCCGTGGTCTCATGGCCTGAGCTGTTGTGTTATGGTTGAATTGTTGGACTATTCCTGTGATCTTCGTTGAATTTTTTTATTCAACCTTTACAAGTCAGTTAAGAACAAATTCTTATTTACAATGACACCACCCTTTCAGGTGTGGTGTAATCCGTGATGGTGTTGTTGGATGGCGTCCTAATGTGTTGAGTGGAATAGGTTGGTTGGGATGACAGAGACGTAGATGGCGACGGGGAGGTGGAAGAGGAGGGTCATAACTGAGTTGGTTTAGGTGGTTCCGCAATTATAGAGAGATTCTTTTGCTGGGTCCATGGGGTGTAGTGTGGATGTCCGGTTGGGTTAACCAATGTTGCTGGATTTAAGGTGTCGTTGTGGTGTGGTCCGTTTTCAGTGGTGTTCCAGTGCTGTCCTGAGATTGCAGGAGGGCTGACTGTGGGATCGTTGAAGGTGGGGAGGTCGTCTCCGTTAGCTGCGAGCAGGTTGATCGTCCGATCTATCCCTTGTCTGGTTCCAGAGTTACGAGTGGGTCTTGGTCTGTAGGGTCCATTTATTCATTGATTATGTGACGTTCCGGATATGAGACGTGGTTGCTGGCCGGAAAATGTTTTCGGTGGCCCGTCGGTGCATCTCCTTTTACAGGAGGTAGAGGGTCTGAAGGATCATCGTTGACCAGGTAAAGCATCTGTTTGTCCTTCGTAGCGTCTTCGGGATTCAGAAGTAGACGTAGAAGTGCCTGTGTTCCTCATGCTGGGCATGGATGTCGTTGAAGTCCTGATTGGTAGTCGTTGTATTATCGTTCTTTCGTAATTTTTTTTAAAGTCAGTCTCCTCTAAGTACTTCAACCAAGGGGTGGTGAGACTGAACATATGCTCTTCTTTTATAGAGGGCAGGGGCGATTTCTAATAGGTGTAGAGGATTCCTATTGGTGCATGATGTGTTCATGCACTGAGCATGTGAGGTGTATGGCCAATTCGTCCAATCAGAATGCAGTATCCATAGTGGCTAGTTTGGGATGTCAATGTCATCTGGAGATCCGGTGGTATAGGGATCCTGAGTTATTGAGATGGAGGGCCTGTTCCATTGATTACAATGGTGAAGGCTTGTAACGTTTCTCCATATGGGAAATTGCATTGGAGCGGGTGCCCTTACCTTTTTGGGTGCTGTTTCCATTGCGGACCAATGATCGGTCCAGGAGGTAAGAGTGCCACTCCGTGTGATACAATTAGCCCTTGGTGGAGTTCCTGAAGGGTGTAGAAGACCCCCACTGTGTCCTCAAAGATGGTAGTCTAGACCTCTTGGTGTGCCATTGAGCTGTGTGTTAGTGTTAGAGGATGAGCCCACCGCTCCCTATTCTTTTAAGTGCCAATTGCCTGTTCCAAGGCTGGCAGGTCCGGGAGGTGTCAGAGGTAAAGATATACCCCAGGGGGGTTGGAGCCAGCCCGTGTAGAAGTTTTTCTGAGGTCTTTTGTGGTCCCACCATCATGTTGAAGTCAGGTGACTAGCTTTATTTCTCTCTCTCTCCCATTGACTTGTATGGTGCGTTGGGAGTGGTGGGCTCCGATTATACGATGTTGATTTCGATTTTGGGTGTAGGCCTTTCCTATGCCCAGGGGGTGTTTGGGGCAGTGGTTTTCCATAGGTGCCCAGACCAGAGGGTCCGTTTTGGAAGTGTTTTCAGGGTCTTAGGATGTCTGTAAAGTCAGGTGTCTATGTTATCCATTTCCCATAGACTTCATTGTAAAGGTAGAGAGTGGTGGGCTCTTGTGTTCTGTTGGCCTTGGTTCTTTGTGAGTGTGGGCTAGGGTCCTGGGGCTATAGGGGGTAGATGTATCCTATGTTGGGGTTGGAACCAGCCCAGAGTTTTGTTCCTGTGAGGTGTTTTTCCATTTTTCCAATGCTGTTGAAGTTGGGTGACTGTGTCACTGTTCTCCCATGTAATGCTATGTAATGTGTTAGAGAGTGGTGCACTCCAGCTGTGTTCTGTTGGTTTTAAATTGGAGTGTGGGCCGCTTTTGGGCCCATGGGATGTCTGGGTCAGTGGCCCACAATGTTGGGGTTGTGCCCAGACCAGGGGGCCTAGTTTGGAGGCGTTTTAGGGGTCTCTCAATCCCTTTCAAGTTGGGTGTCCTGGTTGTAGCTTTCTCATTGATTTCCATTGTGACAGTGGAGACTGTTTGGTGGTTGTTGCTCCAAACTGCAAAATGCTTACGAGCCCCTTCCCAAACAATGCAGAGTTATAAAGTAAGAACATTTGCAAATAATAATATAAATAGTAACACTCTAAATAACAATCATTTTGCTATATACAAGGAGTCCTGGTACCGAGTCAATGTGCAGGGGTATTTATTATTTCAACATTTATTTAACTAGGCAAGTCAGATAAGAACAAATTCTTATTTACAATGATGGCCGTCCAAACCCTAACCCGGACGACGCTGGGCTAATTGTGCGGCACCCTATGGGACTCCCAATCACGGCCGGTTGTGATACAGCCTGGAATTGAACCACGCCTCTAGCACTGAGATACAGTGACTAAGACCGCTGTGCCACTTGGGAGCATATTAGGTGGTAGTTGAGGTAATATGTAGATGTAGGTTGGGGTAAAAGTGACTACGCAATCAGGATAGATAATAAACAATGTAGTAGCAGCGTATGTGGAGAGTGTGTTTCGTGTGGGGGTGTGCTTTGTGTGTGTGTCTGTGTGAATGTGTGGGTAGAGTCCAGTGAGTGTGCATAGAGTCAGTGTAAAAAAAAGGGTCAATGCCATAATGCGGGTAGCCATTAAAGTCACTGATTGTCCATAGATTCCACTCACCTGGTGTCCTGAATCAGTTCCTGATTAGAGGGGAAGAATATAAATCTGCACTGTCTTGGAGATACCAATCATAGACATGTAGAAACAGCACACACAGACAAATAAACCACTTAAAAGACATGTTTACATTACTATCTTGTCTCATAAATGATTGATATCTGTTTTAGAGTGAATTAAGTCCAAGCGTGAAGTAAGTCCTTGTTCATTCGCACACTTGACTTGAGTTCCCAACCTCTGGTTGAGGCAGCAATTTCAGTGGAAAGTGAGAAACGTTTCAATATTCATGTCACCGACATGTTTTATTCTCTTAAGAGTGCAAAGAAGATTTTCTTAACCAAGAGTCAAACTCTTTGAATGGAAGATGCCTTGGGGCTGAAGAACATCAGAACTCTTTTATGGGTGTGCAGACTGACTTTCCTGTCCTCAGATGGTTTCAAATATGGGGGTGAAACTAAGCTTGCTCCATCTAGGGGACCGAGATCTACCTAAATCATCCATAATCTGATATAATTTCACATTTCATTTCACGTGAGAAGTCAGTTAAGCAATGCATGTGACCTTATGGCAGACATTGTTCTCTACAGGGTTCAGGCTAAGCTTGGTCAGCCAGTCCAAGCAGGTTATCATAGATAGTGACCTAAATGGCAATATATATATATATATTTTTTTACAAATGGCATATCAAATGAAAAGTGTCCAAACAAACACAGAAAAACACTTCCGGGATGGGAGGTTACTCAATTTACCTCTCACTCTACCATTGCCTGTCAATCACTTGTACCTACCTGTAAGCAATGGTTGGTACCGGTTCAGGGAACAGAAAAATAACACATTTGTAGTAACAGAATCAGAACCGGGAACGAAAGCTTTCTATACTGTTCCGGAACAGAACCATTCTTTTAAAAGCATGGGAACCAGTTAATAACGTTCTTTTACAGCTTCTAATCCCAAGCCATAAGACTGCGTAAGAATCCCAAGACATAAGACTATTAATTTAGGATTTTCTTATTTAGTTCATGTAGTAAATATTTTCTTAACCAACAATGCAGTTTTACTCTCACAACAAAGCCCTTACTCTGTCACTCAGAAACGGATTCCAGTGTCTACCTACCTGCCCCTCACCCTCCGAAACTACTGTAGTCTACTGAAGTTGCAAGCGAGATTCAGAAATTAGGGTGAAGTTATTTAATTCTAATTAACTTTTTCAATGTTAGTTAAGGATACTATAGTTATCACGTTTCACATTGGATTTATTAACTACAAAAAGGTAAGACGTGTTTTTAATTCTGGTGCCGCTCTGAACACACAGCTTGTTAGCTAGCTAGCTCACTCTGGTTCAACGTTTAGCCAACTCCCTGAAGTTCGTTCATTCATTCAAAGTTCCTCCATAGAAGCTGCTCTTCTGTAGGTATAATTATGTGGGCCTAATTCAGATAATGCATGTCAATAATGCCCAGCTCTTCAAGCCAAGCCTCCTCCAACATCTCTCGCTCTTTACACCATACACCACATTTCTGTCGCATCTCGAGCCTTACAGTTGTCTGTCCATCGCACATGTAAACAACTATAGATTGCCCACTCCATAGCAAGCCGCTCTATCCGCACTGATTGGTGAATTATAATTATTGAACTAAATGTAAACATTTCAGAGGTTTAAAAGGGAATAGAATGGAACAATATAGATGCAGGTGGCCTAGTGGTTAGAGCATTGGGCCAGTAACCGAAAGTTGCTAGATCGAATCCCTGAGCTGATAAGGTAAAAAGCTGGGCAGTTAGCCTAGAAACAGTGGGTTGTCATTGTAAATAAGAATTTGTTCTTAACTGACTTGCATAGTTAAATGAAAAAAAATAAATATATATATATATATATACACGTGTGTGTGTATATATAAACCATAACGTTTTGGGTTCGAACTGGTTCAAATCTTTATTTTGCAGGTTAGAACAGTGGAACAGAATGAAAAAAATATATATGGTTCTGTTCAGAACTAAATGATTGGAAAATCATTTTGGTTCCAACCCCTACCTGTGATCAAAATGACCTAGCCTGGCTGCTGCTGCCCCTAGTGGTGGGATGTGTATATTGAAAATGGACTGTCTAACTGTGGTACACTAACCACTAGAATACATAATTTCCTAGCAGTGGTAGAAAATGTCTCTTGCAGATTGACAATCCTTTTAAATAAATAATTCATAGGTTAAATTATTTGTTTCGTATGAAAATCAGTGGGAAACAAAATAATCAGCATTATAATAGGCATCTCTTCTTTGGCAATCAATTTGTATTGTCATTTTTAATTATGACAATTAAGCAACTCCAATGTACGGCAAATCTGCAACCTCTAATCTCTCTACTTAGCGAGTGCCTTTACAGGTCAACACAGAAGTGCATTGAGTATTGGGAACCGTTTTAGCTTCACTTCCACTGTGACATGTCATGAGGCATAATATATTTTTTTCTAAAGAACAGACATGGTTGATGTACAGCCATTATTGAATTAGTATAGTGTTGTCTCAACTCTCACTTACCTGCTACTCCCCCTATGGACATTATTTCTCCTGCTGCTCCCCTGCATGTTGGAGCTCGAAGCCTAAGATTTTTGCTGTACCCTGCAATAGCACCTGCAACTCTGACTATTAAACAATCTGAACCATGTGCAATTGGAGTTAACACATATATACAGTACCAGTCAAAAGTTTGGAAACACCTACTCATTCAAGTGTTTTTCTTTCTTTCTTTACTATTTTCCACATTGTAGAATAGTAGTGAAGACAAAACTATGAAATAACACATATGGAATCATGTAGTAACCCAAAAGGTTTTAAACAAATCAAAATATATTTTATATTCTTCAAAGTAGCCACCCTTTGCCTTGATGACAGCTTTGCACACGCTTGACATTCTCTCAACCAGCTTCACCTGGAATGCTTTTCCAACAGTCTTGAAGGAGTTCCCACATATGCTGAGCACTTTTTGGCTGCTTTTCCTTCACTCCGCGGTCCAACTCATCCCAAACCAACTCAATTGGGTTGAGGTCGAGGGATTGTGGAGGCCAGGTCATCTGATGCAGCACTCCATCACTCTCCTTCTTGGTCAAATATCCCTTACACAGCCTGGGGGTGTGTTTTGGGTCATTGTCCTGTTGAAAAATAAATGATAGTCCCACTATGCGCAAACCAGATGGGATGGCGTATCGCTGCAGAATGCTGCGATAACCATGCTGGTTAAGTGTGCCTTGATTTCTAAATAAATCACTGACAGTGTCACCAGCAAAGCACCATCACACCTCCTCCTCCATGCTTCACGGTGGGAACCACACATGCGAAGATCATCTCTTCATTTACTCTTCATCTCACAAAGACACGGGGGTTGGAACCAAAAATCTCAAATTTGGACTTATCAGACCAAAGGACAGATTTCCACTGGTCTGATGTCCATTGCTCAGATTTCTTGGCCAAAGCAAGTCTCTTCTTTTTATTGGTGTCCTTTAGTAGTGATTTCTTTGCCGCAATTTGACCATGAAGGCCTGATTCACACAGTCTCCTCTGAACAGTTGATGTTGAGATGTCTCTATTACTTGAACTCTGTGAAGCATTTATTTGGGCTGCAATTTTTAGGGCTGGTAAACTCTAATGAGCTTATCCTTTGCTGCAGAGGTAACTCAGGGTCTTCCTTTCCTGGTGCGGTCTTCCTGTTTCATCATAGCGTTTGATGGTTTTTGCGACTTCACTTGAAGAAACTTCAAACAAATGTTCCACATTGACTGACCTTCATGTCTTAAAGTAATGATGGACTGTCTTTTCTCTTTGCTTATTTGAGCTGTTCTTGCCACAATATGGATTTGGTCTTGGTACTGTATGAAAATCATTAGCTGTGTTTCAAATGTCCACTAAACTGCATGAGCTCGAATCAACTTCTCGACCCTTCTGTCTGAAGTGTGCACTCTTTTATAACAGACTTTCTGTGGTTCTTTTGACTCCACAGGAATCAACAAAGGAAGCTGTCTTCGGATCAATCACTTCCCAGAAGATAACAACTATGACACAGACAGCTCGGAATACATCTTACGTAAGTCCCTGTCTCCTGCCACCACATCCAGATGTCTTTTCATCCTTTATCATCGTGTGTAAAGCACACAATGCCCATAGATACTCAATGGTAGCCAGTGGTCAAGGGGTGCTTTATCTGTCATAACCCCCTTGGCCCTGGCCCATAACAGCATGATGTCATGACAGTAATTGGAGCTATGGAGAGAGAGACAGATGGCGTAAGTGCTGGGTTTATATAGAGCCGTCAGTGGTGAAAAAAGTAGAGAGTTTTCATACTTGAGTAAAGTAAAGCTAACGTTGTAAACATGCTAACCATCCTAACTGCTGTGTACTATACAGGTATAGTGCGGGCCTCCAGCCTCTTCCCCATCCTGAGCAACATCTTGTTGTTGCTGGGAGGACTGTGTGTCGGGGCTGGGAGGATCTACAGCAGTAAGAACAACATCCTGCTCAGCGCCGGCATCCTGTTTGTGGCTGCAGGTAGGTGACGTCACACAGCTATTCAAAACATTGCAATGGCGGCGATTCCTTGCATATCTAGCATTGCCTTGGAGTAGACATTGCCCACATATTGATGTTTACATATACTGTATATACTTTTGAAAACACTAAGCTACTGTATGAGCAAGGCCCAACATTTCTACCTCTTTCTCGATGTATCTCCTCAGGTCTAAGCAACATCATCGGCATAATCGTCTACATCTCCAGTAATGCCGGTGACCCCAGCGACAAGAAGGACGAGGACAATAAGGGTAGCTATGGATACGGCTGGTCTTTCTACTTCGGAGCGCTGTCCTTCATCGTGGCAGAGTCCGTTGGCGTTCTCGCTGTCAACATCTACATAGAGAAGAACAAGGAGACGCGGTGCCGGGCAAGGCGGGAGTTCATCAAGACCACCTCGTCCACCTCGCCCTACTCCCGTATCCCTAGTTACCGTTACCGGCGGCGACGCTCCCGTTCCAGTTCCCGCTCCACCGACCCGTCCCGAGAGACCTCACCCGTCGGTGTTAAGATGGGAGGAGGAGGGGGAGCAGGGATAGGAAGTGGAGCAAGCTTTGGGATGCCCATGGGTGGTATCTCCATGTACGCCCTCAGTAGGGACACTATGAAAAGTGGGATAGCTGGGTACTGTAGTCCAGAGCGTGACTCAAGCTTCCTGCAGGTCCACAACTGCTTCCAGAAAGATCTGAAGGAGGGTGTCAACAGGAGAACGACTCCCGTATGAGGGTTTGAATGCATCTCTGAACTTGGTAGGATACAGGAGACTTCACTAAACTGTAAAGGAAACACTTGGACAGCACATGATCCAGGATCATTGTTGCAACTACAATACACAGACTATCTTCCATGTTGAAAGGTCATAGTTCATATGATGGAGTGTGCTCTTTTTTTGGTATAACAAATTGCCGTCCGTCTTTGTTTGAATGTGGAGGAGAAATGGACGCTGAAGGAATATTTCGAAAACCTTTGGTAAAGCTACTATAAGTCCATTTACAAAGACTACAGAAACCCAGACCTTTAGTAGCAATGCTTCTGGGATACACAATAAGAAAAGTATGTGTTTTGCATATCCCTCAACAAATGGTAGTCATATCTTGTTGTTTTGATGTTGTCAAGTGATAAAACTCACTGGAGGGGTTTGATTTTGCCATTGTAACTGGTGCTATACACTTTCAACACACTTTGAATATTCTGATTACACTCTTAGAAAAAAGGGTTCCAAAATAGTTTTGGGCTGTAGGAGAACCATTTTTGCTTTGGGTTCCATGTAGAACCCCATGTAGAAGGGGTTCTATACTGAACAAAAATATAAACGCAACATGTAAAGTGTTAATGGAATAAAAGATCCTAGAAATGTTACATATGCACAAAAATCTTATTTTTCTAAAATGTTGTGCACAAGTATGTTTACATCTCTATTGGTGAACATTTCTCCTTTGCCAAAATAATCCCAAGATAATCCATCCACCTGACAGGTGCATATGAAGAAGCTGAATAAACAGCATGATCATTACACAGGCACACCTTGTGCTGGGGACAATAAAAGACCACTCTAAAATGTGCAGTTTTGTCAAACAACACAATGCCACAGATGTCTCAAGTTTCGAGGGAGCGTGCAATTGGCATGCTGACTGCAGGAATGTTCCCCAGAGCTGTTGCCAGAAAATTGAATGATAATTTCTCTACCATAAGCCGCCTCCAATGTTGTTTTAGAGAATTTGGCAGTACATCCAACTGGCCTCATAACTGCAGACCACATCTAACCTCGCCAGCCCCTGACCTCCACATCCGGCTTCTTCACCTGCGGGATCGTCTGAGACCAGCCATCCAGACAGCTGATGAAACAGAGTATTTCTGTCTGTAATAAAGCCCTTTTATGGGGAAAAACTCATTATAATTGGCTAGGTCTGGCTCCCCAGTGGTTGGGCCTATACCCTCCCCGGCCAACCCATGCCTATGCCCCAGTCATGTGAAATCCTAATGAATTCATTTAAAATCACTGATTTCCTGACATGAACTGTAACTCAGTGAAATCATTGAAATTGTTGCATTTTGCATTTATATTTTTGTCCAGTATACATAAAACCCCAAAAGGTTCTACCTAGAACTAAAAAGGGTTATTCAAAGGGTTCACATATGAGGACAGCCTGAAGAACCCTTTTCAGTCCTAGATAGCAAATCTTCTAAAACTTGGGAATTTTGGTAAACTTTTTTTTGTACATTTTGTAACTCTAATCCTTCTCACTAACTGTCATGTGATCCTCATCTATCTATCTATCTATCCTCTGTGGTCTTTGTATTGGCGGGAACTGGTGTACCTGTACGCTACGTATGTTTGTACTATGATCTGACCCACTGCCATACTCTTACTATTAGTAAATATCCAAATACAAACCCGTTGTAGATTGAAAATAAGTAAGGGGGATGTATGCAAATACTGAACTCATTTTCATGAATAACATTCTAATCAATATAAATAAGTAGATTTATTTCAATCAAATGGACATTGTCTTTATTGAGTGTTATATATTATTTTTGATTTTGCTCAGGGAAGCTGTATTGGTATCAACTAATTTACACCTTTATGAAGCATTACCTATTAGGTATATTACGTAAAAGCATTTATGCTGTTATATCTTGTTTAATGCCATAAAGACTGTCATCAGTGTCCAAAAATAGAGGCGAGATCACACTGTAGGCTATGTCTTGTTGTTTATGAATCTACTTTTTAATCATGTACTTCTGTGGAGGACTGTGTGTATGGCACACTCCATGGAGAAGTTGCCCGTAGGCACAGATCTAGCATCAGCTAACCAAAATCCTAACCTTAACCATGAGCGGATAAAAACCTTGGATCAGCATCTTGAGAAAATGTCATTCCCTTATGTGTTGGAAAACTAAAGTCTTGTTCACATTAGCAGTTTGAAGTGACTCAAATCTTCAAAAAATTGCATATCCTTGAATGTGCTATTTGTCCTGCAGTCTGAACAACCAAAAAGCACATGGAATTGTATAGTTTAAACCACATTTCTAACCACCTCTGTAGGGGGTTTAAAGTCAGATACAAATCTGATTCCTGCCCCTGCGACTTGTGTCGGAACAGTCAAATCTGATTTATTTGCCCTTAAGTGGGTTTTAGGCTGTTAATTGAAATATCTTGTTCCTTTTTAGCTACACTTTTGACAGTTTGACAAGAACATGTGGTAGCCAACTAACGTTAGCTAGTTGATTGTTTGCAAACAAATCAGTGAATGTGCTAGACCGCTACCTAGCTAGTTGACTGCTGTGGCTAGCCAAAAAGGACTTGTTTTGAAAGTTGGATAATTTTGTCTGTTGACAAGTGATCTTACACTATAATTTTGAACATTCAAAACAACGGGGAAACATCCATGGCAGGCATTGTTGTCACTTTAACTTGCTACATAACTTCTGAGCGACAGGAAGTAGTAGCACCACCACCAATCAGCCTCCACCACTGCACACACACCCGTCGTTACTATGACAACTAGCGTAGCCATGTCAGCAAATGACTTCTGTCTGAACACGCATCCGGTTTGGTAACTTGATGTTTGGACAGTCAATATTCCAAAAAGGTTTTGAAAAGAAAACTGATTTGAGCATTAAAGCCTGCAGTGTGAACAAGGATTAAAAGGCCACTAGTCAGAGCCAACTTCCTTTAAATTGAATCATCTGTGTAGCACAGATGCACAACCTTCTTCCCTCAAACGCCACATTGTTCATGGTATTCAGTTCCCCCTCACATTGAGCTAATGAGGCAGGCTTGATAGGCCTGTAAATGCTCCATTCTGTGGCAGCACGAAAGGCATTAAGACATTACGAGCATTCACAGGGTGTGAATGAAGGGAAGTCTACTAACAGACTCCAATACAGTGGCAAGAAAAAGTATGTGAACCCTTTGGAATTACCTGGATTTCTGCATAAATTAGTCATAAAATTTGATCTGAGCTTCATCTTAGTCACAACAATAGACAAACACAGTGGACTTAAACTAATAACACACAAAGTATTGTATTTTCTAATCTATATTGAATACATTATTTCAACATTCACAGTGTAGGTTAGAAAAGTACATGAAGCTAATTACTTTTCCAAAAGCTAATTGGAGTCAGCTAACCTGGAGTCCAATCAATGAGACAAGATTGGAGATGTTGGTTAGAGCTGCCCTGCCTTATAAAAAACACTCACAAAAGAGTTTGCTATTCACAAGAAGCATTGCCTGATGTGAACCATGCCTCGAACATAGGAGATCTCAGAAGACTTAAGATGAAGAATTGTTGACTTGCATAAAGCTGGAAAGGGTTACAAAAGTATCTCTAAAAGCCTTGATGTTCATCAGTCCATTGTAATACAAATTGTCTATAAATGGAGAAAGTTCAGCACTGTTGCTAGTCTCCCAAGGAGTGGCCGTCCTGGTCTGTTCGTCAGCCATGAATTTGAACAATTCTCTCCCCTCATCACAGATAGTTTCATCCACGATAAAGCTAAGCTTGTTCTCTCCAGTGTGAGCCAGTGCTTTTTCCTCTACCCTCTAAAGGAGACAGAAATGAGAGGATTTTGTGTTCCACGTGGCCAATGACTGAGCTGTTAGTTAGCTAGCTACTGTGTGACAGCACCGCTGGCACCATCTATGTTGAACGATTTGTCTGGGTCTGTCAGTCATAGCAATTGAGGATAAGATTACAGACAAAACAGTGACTGGCAGTCTTCTTGGGAACACATTTAATCATCAACCTTTTCCGTGTATGTTTTTCATTTGAACTTCACATTGATAGACAGCTTCCTTGGATATTTTTTTATTTTTATCATGAACTTTCAATCCTTATTTACTTTAACCATGGTCCATGGCTATCACCACAACATGCCTGGCACTGTATATTTTTTTATTCTTCACAGCTTCCCGCTAATGATTTTGGTATGCTTTAAGAATAGAGAAGAGCGCCCTTCCCAACGATTTAGAGTTTAAAAAAAATCTACAAACAAATAATAAGTATATGAAATGATACAAATAGAAATAGTAACACAAAAGGAATAAGATACACAAGAATTAAGCTATATACAGGGAGTACCACTACCATATCACTGTGCAGGGGTATGAGGTCTTTGAGGTGGATAACACTATACAATGCATTCGGAAAGTAATCAGACACCTCAACTTTTTCACATTTTGTTACGTTACAGCCTTAGTCTAAAATGTATTCAATATTTTTTTCTCATCAATCTACACGCAATACTCAATATTGATGAAGTGAATACAGGTTTTTAGAAATGTTTGCAAATTTATAAAAAATAAAAACAGAAATACCTTATTTACATACATATTCAGACCCTTTGCTGTGAGACTGAGCTCAGGTGCATCCTGTTTCTATTCATTATTCTTGATTTGTTTCACCTGTGGTAAATTCAATTGATTGGACATGATTTGGAAAGGCAAACACCTGTCTATATAAAGGTCCCACAGTTGACAGTGCATGTCAGAGAAAAAACCAAGCCATATGAGGTCAAAGGAATTGTCCGTAGAGCTCTGAGACAGGATTGTGTTGACGCACAGATCTGGGGAAGGGTACTTAAGCATTTATGCAGCATTGAAGGTCCCCAAGGGTACAGTGGCCTCCATCATTCTTAAATGGAAGAAGTTTGGAACCACCAAGACTCGTCCTGGAGCTGGCCGCCCGGCCAAACAGAGCAATCGGTGAAGAAGGGCCTTGGTCAGGGAGGTGACCAAGAACCCGATGCTCACTCTGACAGAGCGACAGAGTTCCTCTGTGGAGATGGGAGAACCTTCCAGAAGGACAACCATCTCTGCAGCCCTCCACCAAATCAGGCCTTTATGGTAGATTGGCCAGACGGAAGCCACTCCTCAGTAAAAGGCACATGAAAGCCCGTTTGGAGTTTGCCAAAAGGCACCCAATGGACTCTCAGACCATGAGAAACAAGATTCTTTGGTCTGATTAAACCAAGATTGAACTCTATGGCCTGAATGCCAAGCTTCACGTCTGGAGGAAATCTGGCACCATCCCTACGGTGAAGCATTGTGGTGCCAACATAATGCTGTGGGGATGTTTTTCAGCGGCAGTGACTGGGAGACTAGTCAGGATCAAGGGAAAGATGAACAGAGCAAAGAACAGAGAGATCCTTGATGAAAATCTGCTCCAGAGGTTCACCTTCCAACAGGACAACAACCCTAAGCACACAGCCAAGACAACGCAGGAGTGGCTTCGGGACAAGTTTCAATGTCCTTGAGTGGCCCAGTCTGAGCCCGTACTTGAAGCCGATCAAACATCTCTGGAGAGACCTGTGCAGCGACGCTCCCCATACAACCTGTCAGTGCTTGAGAGGATCTGCAGAGAAGAATGGGAGAAACTCCCCAAATACAGGTGTGCCAAGCTTGTAGCGTCATACCCTAGAAGACTTGAGGCTGTAATCACTGCCAAAGGTGTTTCAACAAAGTACTGAGTAAAGGGTCTGAATAGTTTTTGTAGATTGATGAGGGAAAAAAAACGATTTACTCAATTTTAGAATAAGGCTGTAACGTAACAAAATGTGGAAAAAGTCAAGGGGTCTGAATGCACTGTACATACACAGACAAAAGTATGTGGACACCTCTTCAAATGAGTGGATTCAGCTATTTCATCCACACCCGTTGCAGACAGGTGTATAAAATTGAGTACAACGCCATGCAATCTCCATAGAGAAATGTGTGTGGTTTTGTGTGAGAGTGTCAGAGTAGTGTGTGTGAGTGAGTGTATATACTGTATAGTCTTGTGTGCATAGCGTCAGTGCAAGATCGGGTCCGTGCAGATAGAATGGGTAACCATTTAATTAACTATTTAGCAGTCTTAATGGCTATTTAGCAGTCTTCTGGTTTGGGGGTAGAAGTTGGCCTGAGAACCAATGCCCCGGTACCATTTGCCGTACGGTAGCAGAGTGAACAGTCTATGGCTTGGGTGGCAGAAGTCATTGGCAATCTTTCGGGCCTTCCTCTGACACAGCCTGGTATAGAGGTCCTGGATGGCAGGGAGCTCGGCCCCAGTGATGTACTGGGCCGTCCCCCCCACTCTCTGTAGCACTCTGCGGTAAAGGGCGGTGACTCATCACCGTCGGTGATTAGGCCTACCACCGTCATGTCATCAGCAAACTTTATGATGTTGTTGGAGTCGTATTTGACCACGCAGTCGTAGGAGAACAGGGAGAAAAGTGTATCCATCTGCTTGATTTTTTTTCCTCTCTCAATGTAGATATTGATGTCTGCCATTGTCTTGGTAACAGCCAGTGCTACCTTAAGGTAATGTTATTCTGGGAAGATAATATTAGGCTACAGGCCTTATTTTGGCTAATCTCTGAAAACTCTATTGGGGCACATGAAAGTGAGAATACATAATGAATGAGAGTAGCTCCACTGAAATCTCTGTCAGGCATCCCTCTAAAATATAGGTACTGTAATTGATTCCAAGTGTCTTTGAACATTTGTTTTAATTGAATAAAAAAGGTAATGTCCCTGTCTGAAGTGTGATTTGATTGAGTTGAGAGCACCAAAGTGTTGTACTCATCCACATTTATATTTCCAAGATATTGTCTGAATGCTCAAACACAGAACTGGAAAGAAGCACTGCCATCCCAATACATTTTTCCTTCTTAAAAGCTTGAATCCTCATTTTCAAAATGGCTGACATTTTTCATAGTGGGAGTTCAATCCCCTAGTGTTCTGTTCCTAATCACTCTGTAGAATACATCCATGTGTGAGGGTAATTTTTTATTCATCTGATTATGTTTGAGGACTGTATCGTTTCAGAAGTCGAAATGTCAGATACTGTTCTACCGCGATTGATACCAAATTTGAAAGTGTGGTTGAATGCTTCCTTGCCCTCTCTTTTGTGTTTTGGTTTAGAAATTAACATACAAAGAAGTTTGCTGTGCTAAGATGAAGTCTCTCCTTTTCCTTCTCCCTCGATTCCGAAAAGTGTTATGCTTTTACTTTAAGATAACAATGAAAAACAACTTGAAGTGGAGATTTTGTAGATGATATAAAATAAAGGCTCAGTTTCAGAGAACAAGCAAAAAAAAGAGGCATTTTTCACGATACAGTAGTATGTGTCTGGTTTCAGTGTGTTGAATACAACAATTGTTTTCAATCATAACAATGCATTTTGTGCTAACACACTAACACACTAACATGAAGTTTATGTGAATTTATATAGACTCCGTGGCCAAAAGTATGTGGACATGCCTTCAAATGAGGGGATTAGTCTATTTCAGCCACAGAAACATCGTAACAAATCTGAACTTGTTATTAAAGGGTAGCGGCAGGGTGGGACTGACTGGTGTCCTTTCTAGGTGTTAGCAATAGTCTCCATCATCACAACCAAGCAGAAAAATACATATTTAAATCATACATATATTTAAATACATATTTACATACTTAAATCATACTTCATTCATATATTTAAGTATATATGATATACTTTAATGTATTTAAAATGGTCTAAATATAATTTTTATATACATTTAATATTAACTTGATTAGCATTTATGTATATTAAATACTTTGAAAATTATCTAAATTGGGACACTTCTGTACTTATATTCTTATTATATTAGATATAGAGCACAACAAATATACTTTGAATACATCTTAACTACATTTTATGTATATTTCTCAAATTAGAAGTATACACAATTTCTAATTAATCGTAAATGTTGTACATTTGATGTAGTTGACCAAACACCATTGTATTATTAGTATACTAGCATGATCAATTAAATGGTTTTTGAATTAGAATTCCTATATTTTCTTTACAAATAAAGTGTATTTATGTTTTTCATGTATACTTTTACAAATAGACTTCTACTCATTAACCACATTGGCTATTGTAATTAGCCATGTAAAGGTTAACTTGATTGGCCAAGGCATCATCTCAGCCAATGTTACAACAAAGCACTTGTGGTGGGAGCAGCAATTTAGAAGTAAAATTGTTAATAACCGTGCACCAGTAGCATTTCATACTTTAGTTGTTCACATTACAGTGATAAATTAACAATGAAAAACATTTGTAATGTGTAATTCAAAGTACAACATTATTAGATTGGAAAACAATCAAAATATGATTAAGCTAAATATGAGGGAAAGCATATTATAAATCAAAAACTTTAACTGCAGAAAATTAATGGTAATGATGGAAAAAGTATTCAAATACTTGAATAAAAATGCCTTAATAGAAAATGACTAAGTACAGATAAAAGTCACCTAGTAAAATACTACTTAAACTTCTTACGGCTGAAATCCCGTTAACGGAATCGATTTGACAACAGCCAGTGAAAGTGCAGTGCGCCAAATTCAAACAACAGAAATCTCATATTTAAAATTCCTCAAACATACAAGTATTATACACCATTTTAAAGATACACTTGTTATTAATCCCACCAGTGTCCGATTTCAAAAAGGCTTTACGACAAAAGCATACAATGCAATTATGTTAGGTCAGCGTCTAGTCACAGAAAAACACAGCCATTTTTCCAGCCAAAGAGAAGAGTCACAAAAAGCAGAAATACAGATATAATGAATCACTAACCTTTGATGATCTTCATCAAATGGCACTCATAGGACATCATGTTACACAATACATGTATGTTTTGTTCGATAAAGTTCATATTTATATCCAAAATTCTCAGTTTACATTGGCGCGTTATGTTCAGAAATATATTGCATCAAATAAACATCTGGTGAAAGTGCAGAGCCACATCAAATTACAGAAATACTCATCATACATGTTGATGAAAATACAAGTGTTATGCATGGAATTATAGATATACTTCTCCTTAATGCATCCACTGTGTTAGATTTCAAAAAAGCTTTACGGAAAAAGCACACCATGCAATAATCTGAGTACAGCGTTCAGGCACCAAAACAAGCCATACAGATACCCGCCATGTTGTGGAGTCAACAGAAGTCAGAAATAGAATTATAAATATTCACTTACCTTTGATGATCTTCATCGGAATGCACTCCCAGGAATCCCAGTTCCACAATAAATGTGTTTTGTTCGATAAAGTCCATCATTTCTGTCCAAATACCTCCTTTATGTTCTTGCATTTAATTCACAAATACAAATTCACGAGGCGCAGGCACTTAGTCCAGACGAAAAGTCAAAAAGTTCCATTACAGTTCGTAGAAACATGTCAAACGATGTATAGACAATTCCTTTGACAACCGGACAATTCCTTTGTCATTAGAAATGAAAAGGAACGCAGCTCGCTCTCACGACCGCACGCATGACTTAGCTCATGGCATTCTGCCAGACCCCTTAGTCAAACAGCTCTTATTCACTCTCCCTTCACAGTAGAAGCCTGAAACAAGGTTCTAAAGACTGTTGACATCTAGTGGAAGCCCTAGGAAGTGCAATCGGACCAAATTTACACTGTATCTCGAATAAGCAAAGACTTGAAAACCTACAAATCTCAGATTTCCCACTTCCTGGTTGGATTTTCTCTCAGGTTTTTGCCTGCCATATGAGTTCTGTTATACTCACAGACATCATTCAAACAGTTTTAGAAACTTCAGAGTGTTTATCCAGATATACTAATAATATGCATATCTTAGCTTCTGGGCCTGAGTAGCAGGCAGTTTACTCTGGGCACCTTATTCATCCAAGCTACTCAATACTGCCCCCCAGCCATAAGAAGTTTTTAAGTAAAAGCCTAAAACTATCTGGTTTTAAATGTATTATGTACCGTGGTGGGAAAGTACTACATTTTCATACTTGAGTAAAAGTAATTCATATTCCTTATATTACGCATATATGTATATATGTATATATATATATATCATTTTTTACACAGCAGAGGCAAGGCGGGGCTGGGCCCAGGCCATACTAGGTTGAATACTGGCCCACCGCTGGTTTAAAATATAAATATTTTAAAAATTAAAATGAAATAAATGAACTTGATTCGCTGGTTGTATTGTCCCCTAACTAATCAGAAACATTGCAAATGCAGTAAGAAGTTACTGGGACCTAATTGGTTAAATCGCAGTCATATGGTAAATCATGAGCACCTAGGCTACAGGGAAGCCTGCAGCTTGGTCAGCGCACGCCCGGCAAATATGAAATATTGTCAGTGAAAAGCATCTAAAAATAGCCCTAGCCTATCGCACTATTTCAAAATTCAATCGCCGGATAAACACAAGGCATATTTTTTTCCTGATTTATCCTTTCAAATGATTTTACTGTAAAACGTACTGTAGTTTATTCCCGTTAGTAGGCTACAACAAACTGGTGTACCAGGACTAATCTATTGGCACCAACGGAGAGCGTCGGACATATGCCTGTTGATTGCGCATATTCACTGTCTTCATTGGGCGAGTCAGTGCCACTGGAAAGTTTCGCGCAATACTTTGTATGTATGTCATATTGTACAATTCGATTAGATAAATGTATTCTCGTTCGGGCTGAGCTGCTAGGCCAAACATGAGAAACTCACACGCCTCCTATGATGTGTATTTAATTATGTTTGTTTACTGTCGGTCTCAGATGGTCAGCTTGTTTCGTCAGCGGTGTTGTAAACGGTTTTAACCTGTGCTGCCTACTTGGCAGTAGGCCTAATAACGGGCTTGTTTGACAAGGGAAACTTGTGGTGAAACTTGTGGTCACATGTATCACGTGTTATTTCACTTACAATGTCGATGTTTTTGCTGGAAAATGTTGGCCCATCTCGACACTTTTACTCCGCCCCAGACACAACAATTTCTGCCTTTGCCTCAGATGGAGAGACAGGGGCACATACTCCAAAGTCAATTGCAAACACAGTATTTGTGTTTATTGTGTTATATTGATAGGCACGTGAATTGGACCATATTGCTTTTCTACTCGAGCATTTGAAATGAAACAGGTACTTTTTGTTTCAGGGAATATGTATGGGAGTCAAATGTACATATTTTCTGTAGGAACAGAGCAGAGTAAAAGTACAAGTTGTCAAACAGATACCCCCCAAAAAACAGCTTAAGTAAGACTTTCAAGTATTATTACTTTTTGGGGACATTGGTGAAGCTCACTACCATGTACTATCAATCTGATATGTGCTGGAGTTTGGCATAGAGTCAGTAATGTCAGGATTGGCAATACCGGAGTCTGGTTCCTTGAGGGAAAGTCAAAGCCACTCTCAGGCCTGCAGCGAGACAGCTGCTGTTTACAAACACATTTAGTCCTTGTAAATAGTTTAGAGATACATAGAAACTCAGACCAAGCAGTTTGGGGATAGCAACAACACAAATCCTTTTAAAACAGCATCCACAAATTGCCATAGCATGGACATGAGATGTCAGTAGCCCGGTGCAGTTGTAAATGAACTGGTAAAAATGGCAAGTCCTAGATTTACTCTGTGTCACAGCACATGTATAGTTCACTGAGATGTTTGCCAAATAAAGTGTGTTGAATATATTACAGTAAGTACCGTGAGATTAAAATTATTTACGTCCCTTATCATGGCTCTTTATACATGCACACTTTGATGTAACCCAATAAAGACAGCCTGACATCTTGAATCACTGCACACATTTATAGAAGCAGCCACCCCTCCCCCCTTCCACACCACACCATGGCAGTCGGTTTGGTCATCAACTTTCCTGATCCACCTTAACAGCTGTAGTCTGAGGCACACAAGCCCCCCTCAGTCAACACAGTCAGAGAAGGGAGAGGGCCGTGAAAACTAGGGCACAACAAAACTGACCCCTTTCCCTCAAACCAGAGGCACAGATCCAACAGAGAGAGAGTGGGAGGGTGTAGGCTGGGGAAGAGAGAGACATTTGTGAAAGGCTGTGTGGCTGTTATTAAAGGAGTGAAGCCCGCGGAAATCCACCATCGACGTCCCCAGAAGTCCGATGTCACCACAAGTTTGAAGTCCCTTCAAGTCTGATCCAAGTGAGGACCTCGGCGCTACGCATTTCCTCTTCATTGTCCATTTTCTGGTCAGTGTTTCCACGTACAAACTGCACCATGCACAAGCGTACGAAGGTGAAGATGACGTTCTTTGTGATCCTGGTGGGTATGGCGTCCATGTTTACGGCGGTGGTGACGGACCATTGGGCCGTGCTGAGCCCGCGGGTGGAGCAGGTGAACGCGACGTGTGAGGCGGCCCACTTTGGCCTCTGGAGGCTGTGTAAGAAGGTCATCTACATCAGTGAGGTGGACTACAATGGAAAGGGTTGTGGACCCATCAGCTTACCTGGAGGTAAGACAAGATACACGGAGACGGCTTATAAGTTGGACCTGAAAATCTGCACTGTCTGTGTCTACGCTAACCCTGAACCTCTCTATCCAATGTCTGAGGCTACTTAATGTAACACCGACCAGTGTGGCACTGTAAAACATTGTCTGTGTCTATAACTACTGTTAAAACGGATACACACTAAGTGCTGACCGAGAAATATGTGCTATCACACAGTATTAAAAACAGTATTTGGATAGTTGGAACAGGCCTGAGAGATTGGGTTTGGTGGAAGGGGGTCAGTTAGCTCTTGTTAAGGCCATGGTTCAACACTTAGCGGTTAGACATGTCACCAAGCACCAGTCAACTTTGCTATGTGGTCAGCTAATGTTCCTCTTAGACCACAAGCCTTCCTGGTGTGTAAAACTGCTTGTTTTACTAAATTGAGATATTGAGGCTTCAGAAGCCCAACAGTGTGAGGATTAGCATATGCTACAATAAATAGCACAACAATAAGATAAACTAAGTCGAGCACTTTCAGACTGACCACAATACTTTCAGACTAATCTTGACCTTTAAAGTCCCAATCCAGCTACATCCCCACAGTAATTAAACGATGAGGTGTCTCTCTCCCCAAGCTGTTTGCTCTCTCCCCAAGGTGTTTGCCAGCTCCTCAGCAACTAAGAACTCTTGAAGCTGCAGTATTCCCCGAGTCCCAGCTCTAACAAGGCTAGCTCCAAGGCCTTAAAATACACTCTATAATGACTGCAGTTATCATTTACTCCAATCAAAACAGGACCCAGGGCAGATTCCAATCTGGACCACGGAAGATCCGTTTTTGTAGCACGGTTGACATTTAAAAAGGTAATTTCCAATTTTGCAAACATCTGCAGCATTTACTTTGAATGTGATCTCCGCGACTGAGGTAACATTGCCTTTAAGTGGTGCATAGCCAAAAAGGGCCGATCGGATTGAATCCCGGCTTTATCCGACCATTGAATGACAACTGATGCTTTGATCCCACTACACTAACTTGTGATGACTCAATATCAATATCACATTGAGTGAGAAATAAACTCATCGACAGGAAGGGGAATAGTTGAGTGAAGCTTGTAAAAGCAATACAACACATAGCTTAATGTAAGGAACACTACCACCCGTCTGACTGTGCCGTTGGTTCGGGAATGCACCAAGCTTAACATCGTAAATCCCTTAATTCTTTATAGCTAGGAGGGGTCAGCCAAGATTGTTTACAAAATGAGTCCCAACCTGGCATTTCCACCTGTTCATTAAAGTGCCTGCACCAGTCGACATTATGAAATTCCCAGAGGCCCAGAGGTGAGCTAACTATGGAGTGGGCACATTTGCTTCAGAGAATCTAGCCAAGATTGTCCTAAGGGTGTGTGTGTGTTCGGGCAAGTGGCCTTTGCTGATTGAAGCTTTTAAATAGAGGAGCAGTCAGAAAGACCTCAAGAAACACAGTGCTGAACGTAGCATAAATCATTCTGCTTTGTATCAGACACTTACTAAAGTAAGGAACACTGTTGTGCAGGTTATTTAGAGATACCCAAACTTACAATGTCTTATTAGATACATAGTGTTGAGTACCATCAGACGTAGGCCTATCATGGATACACTTGGTGGTCAGTGTGGGTGGTCTCTATCCACACAGAGCTGGCTTTTACAGTTGAAGTTGGAAGTTTACATACATTTAGGTTGGAGTCATTAAAACTCGTTTTTCAACCGCTCCACACATTTCTTGTTAACAAACTATAGTTTTGGCAAGTCGGTTAGGACATTTACTTTGTGCATGACATAAGTAATTTTTCCAACAATTGTTTACAGACAGACTATTTCACTCTATCACAATTCCAGTGAGTCAGAAGTTCATATACACTAAGTTGACTGTGCCTTTAAACAGCTTGGAAAATTCCAGATAATTATGTCATGGTTTTAGAAGCTTCTAATAGGTTTAATTGACATATTTTGAGTCAATTGGGGGTGTACCTGTGGATGTATTTCAAGGCCTACCTTCAAACATTATGGGGAAATCAGCAAAGACTGTTGACCTCCACAAGTCTGGTTCATCCTTGGGAGCAATTTCCAAACGCCTGAAGGTACCACGTTCATCTGTACAAACAATAGTATGCAAGTATAAACACCATGGGACCATGCAGCCGTCATACCGCTCAGAAAGAAGGCGCGTTCTGTCTCCTAGAGATGAAAGTACTTTGGTGCAAAAAGTGCAAATCAATCCCAGAACAACAGCAAAGGACCTTGTGAAGATGCTGGAGGAAACAGGTACAAAAGTATCTATATCCACAGTAAAACGAGTCCTATATAGACATAACCTGAAAGGCTGCTCAGCAAGGAAGAAGCCACTGCTCCAAAACCTCCATAAAAAGCCAGACTACGGTTTGCAATTGCACATGGGGTCAGAGATTGTACTTTTTGGAGAAATGTCCTCTGGTCTGATGAAACAAAAATAGAACCTTTTGGCCATAATGACCACTGTTATGTTTGGAGGAAAAAGGGGGAGGCTTGCAAGCCGAAGAACACCATCCCAACCGTGAAGCACGGGGGGCAGCATCATGTTGTGTGGGTGCTTTGCTGAAGGAGGGCCTGGTACACTTCACAAAATAGATGGCATCATGAGGCAGGAAAATAATGTGGATATATTGAAGCAACATCTCAAGACATCCGTCAGGAAGTTAAAGCTTAGTCACAAATGTGTCTTCCAAATGGACAATGACCCCAGGCATACTTCCAAAGTTGTGGCAAAATGGCCTAAGGACATAAAACTCAAGGTATTGGAGTGGCCATCACAAATCCCGTACCCCAATCCTATAGAAAATTTGTTGGAAGAACTGAACAAGTGTGTGCGAGCAAGGAGGCCTACAAACCTAACTCGGTTACACCAGCTCTGTCTGGAGGAATGGGCAAAAATTCACCAAACTTATTGTGGGAAGCGGAAGGCTACCCAAAACGTTTGACCCAAGTTAAACAATTTAAAGGCAATGCTACCAAATACTAATTGAGTGTATGTAAACTTCTGACCCACTGGGAATGTGATGAAATAAATAAAATCTGAAATAAATCATTATGTCTACTATTATTCTGACACTTCACATTCTTAAAATAAAGTGGTGATCTTAACTGACATAAAACAGGGATTTTTACTAGGATTAATGTCAGGAATTGTGAAAAACTGAGTTTAAATGTATTTGGCTAAGGTGTATGTAAACTTCCGACTTCAACTGTACATTTTTGAAAAATAACTCATTGGCGAAACTACAGACAACTCACACTCCTTAACTCTAATCACAAAAGAAAAAGCCTAAACTTATTTTCAAATAGTCTTTATGGGGAAAAACTCAATGAATATCTTGTTGTTAAAACTCCCTTGTTACTAACAACAAAATGTGCCTACATTGCTAATGCCACACATACAGCATTGCGTGTGAAGTAAATCAAATCAAATGTTATTGGTCACATACACATGGTTAGCCATGTTAATGCGAGGGTAGTGAAATGCTTGTGCTTCTAGTTCCAACTATGCAGTAATATCTAAGAAATTCACAACAACTACCTTATACACACAAATGTAAAGGGGTGATGGCGTGCGGAATAGGCAAGATGCAGTAGATGGTATAGAATACAGTATATACATATGAGATGAGTAATGTAGGATATGTAATCCTTATTAAAGTGCTATTATTTAAAGTAACTAGTGATATAACTTTATTAAGTGCATTTATTTAGGTGGCCAGAGATATGAGTCTGTATGTTGGCAGCAGCCTCTCTATGTTCGTGATGGTTGTTTAACAGTCTGATGGCCTTGAGATAGAAGCCGTTCTTCAGTCTCTCGGTCCCAGCTTTTATGCACCTGTACTGACCTCCCCTTCTGGATGATAGCGGGGTGAACAGTCAGTGGCTCGGATGGTTGTTGTCCTTGATGATCTTTTTGGCTTTCCTGTGACATCGGGTGCTGTGGGTGTCCTGGGGGGCAGGTAGTTTCCCCCTTGTGATACGTTGTGCAGACCGCACTACCCTCTGGAGAGCCTTGGGGTTGAGGGCGGTGCAATTGCCGTACCAGGCGGTGATATAGCCCAACAGGATGCTCTCGATTGTGCATCTGTAAAAGTTTGAGAGTGTTTTAGATGACAAGCCAAATTTCTTCAGCCGCCTGAGGTTGAAGAGGCGCTGTCGCACCTTCTTCACCACAATGTCTGTGTGGGTGGACCATTTCAGTTTGTCCATGATGTGTACGCCGAGGAACTTAAAACGTTCCACCTTCTCCACTACTCTCCTGTCGATGTGGATGGGTGCTCCCTCTGCTGTTTCCTGTAGTCCACAATCATCTCCTTTGTTTTGTTGACATTGAGTGAGAGGTTATTTTCCTGACACCACACTCCGGGGGGCCTCACCTCCTCCCTGTAGGCCGTCTCGTTGTTGTTGGTAATTAGGCCTATCACTGCAAACTTGTCTGCAAACTTGATGATTGAGTTGGAAGCATGCATGGCCACGCAGTCATGGGTGAACAGGGAGTACAGGAGAGGGCTGAGAATGCACCCTTGTGGGGCCCCAGTGTTGAGGATCAGTGGGGTGGAGATGTTGTTTCCTACCTTCACTACCTGGGGCGCCCGTCAGAAAGTCCAGGACCCAGTTGCACAGGGTAGGGTCGAGACCCAGGGTCTCAAGCTTAATGACGAGTTTGTAGGGTACTATGTTGTTAAATGCTGAGCTGTAGTCAATGACCAGCATTCTTACATAGGTATTCCTCTTGTCCAGATGAGATAGGACCGTGTGCAGTGAGATGGAGATTGCATCGTCAGTGGACTTATTGGGGCGGTAAGCAAATTGGAGTGGGTCTAGGGTATCAGGTAGAGTGGAGGTGACATGATCCTTGACTAGTCTCTCAAAGCACTTCATGATGACAGAAGTGAGTGCAATGGGGCGATAGTCATTTAGTTCAGTGACCTTACCTTTCTTGGGAACAGGAACAATGGTGGCCCTCTTGAAGCATGTGGGGACAACAGACTGGGATAGGGATTGGTTGAATATGTCCGTAAACACACCAGCCAGCTGGTCTGCGCATGCTCTGAGGGCGCGGCTGGGGATGCCGTCTGGGCCGGCAGCCTTGTGAGGGTTAACACGTTTAAATGTTTTACTCACGTTGGCCACAGAGAAGGAGAGCCCACAGGCTTTGGTAGCGGGCTGTGTCAGTGGCACTGTATTGTCCTTAAAGCGAGCAAAGAGGTTGTTTAATTTGTCTGGGAGCGTGACGTCGATGTCCGCGACGGGGCTGGTTTATTTTTTATATCTGTGATTGACTGTAGACCCTACCACATACGTCTCGTGTTTGAGCCGTTGAATTGCGACTCTACTTTCTCTCTCCTCACACTTTGCCTGTTTGATTGCCTTGCGGAGGGAATAGCTGCATAGTTTGTATTCGGTCTGTTTCTGGTCGCCTTGCTATGATTAAAAGCGATAGTGGCGGCGGGGGATATACACAGCTGTGACTTTAATCTAAGAGAATTCTCTTGGAAGATAATGCGGTCGGCAAACAAAAAAAGTAATGCAGTGGATAGACGCCAAGATGAATATAACCATTCTAGTAGGTACAATGCCAGACACCAGGGTTTCATTTGGTATCGCTAACTCTATTTGGGAATGAATAGCAATATTTATTATAGCCTCACATCTTAATGAGAGAAATACCAACCACTAGGACAGTTCCTGCCCCTCTGTCATCTCTCGGATGATGGTGCTCTCTAAGTGATCCTCCATGGGTTTTGCCATCTGTTGGAATAAAAAATGTATGTATATTGTAGCTAGTAGTCTACATAGATCAAGGAGAAATGGAGATCTATGTATATGTGTATATAAAGGTTGCTTTCCACTGTTGCTCACCTTGTTTGCCTTCCTAAATAATCATAACAGATGGTTCAAAAAAATAAGAATGACTGTAAAACAGGATATTGACATAACTTATTACATATGAATACTGTCCAGAACAGCAAACATACAATCTAGGTCAGGGATGTGGCGAGATGTTCAGCCGAAGCCAATAGGATTTTCTGTTGTGCGCAGCACTATGCAGGGGGCCAATGGAGGATAAATATAGGCTGTGCAAATACCCAGCTGTCCTGGGGTAAGAGCCGTGAGGGAGTCAAGTGTGTGCACACCTTCAGAGCCCATCTGAGTGACAAGGGCACCTGCACAAGCCAGGCATAGCCCTTCAACCCCTAACACCCTCCCTGGCGCTGACCTGCTACCCACCGTCCAAAATCATTTCCCATCCCATCGGGGTGGGCTACAAGGGTCCTGGGGTAGGCTAGTCAAAGCCCGGGCATGTAGACAACCGGAACTTCAACCACATACCAGTGCTGGGAGGGGCAACCTGGCTGTGGAAGTGCCAATGATGATTTGTTGCATGTTGGTCTTTCTGGTTTGCTTCTCTGTATATAACGATCTCAATGGTAGACTGTCTAATGGTTGGTTATATGTCCCTATTTCTATTTTAGACATGAGCTTAAATGTTTGTATCTAACTTGTGTTTCCTATTCATCCTAGCTGGCACCATCAGATATAAACTAGTCGTCTGGGGGGGGGGGTCATTTTCGGCTACAACACGACACGTTGTAGCTATAGCCTATGCAACAGGCAAAGAGAATGAAAACATGGGGCTCAAAGAAATGCCTAGCTTATGTTGATGAAATGGCAGACAAACTCACTGTGAAGCACCTCATTACAACACGATAGCGGAGGCTTATTTTGATCTCCTCACATTTCTAAAGATAGATGAAGGATTGTTTAGTGGTGCATAGAATTTCTGTTTTGAGCAGGTCAGCTAATTGATACGCTATTGACTTGACAGTTGAGTTCCATCGGGTGCTATTACTTATTGTCTCCTTGAGATGTTGACGTCGGCGAAGTGGCTCCTAGTTAGGGTGCGGTTGGACTCCATTCGCACTGAAATGTATATAACCCTGTTGGTGTGGGTGTCACTGGGATGTTACACAGTTGGACCACCCTGGCATTACTAATCCACTCACTGATAGACAGAGCATTGTCTGGACATGTGCCGAGTCACACGGTTCCGGGGTGGAATTAATACAACACAAAGAGAGCCACGGCATCTAGTAGTGTGGGACTATATTCATGGATGTTGTCGTAGGATGTCCCTTGGGGGTATCCATACCTAGGTATGACGAGGGTTAGGTTAGTAAACATGCTGGAGCTAGAACCTCATTGTCGTGTGTCCTTATTTTAGACAATACTACATGGTGTCAGAAGTGGTTTTAATAATCACATAAATGTGAAGGACGTACCAAGTAAATTGTACATTAATGCTGTTTCAAAGCAGGGAGGGGAGGGCACAATGTTGGAGATAAAAGAGCGCATATCATTATTTTGCTAGCTAACGAGCAAGGACTAAGTTACTGTTAAGCAACATGTTGCAAGAGGAAAAAACTGGCGAGATTTCAGGGTTTGTGACTCCAAGTTCAACAGGCGAGTGCTCACGGATTTCGCATTAGTCCCCCAGAGAATTTTGATTGTATGGACATTCAAAACTGGCCGAAATGGATCCGGCGCTTTGAAAGGTACAGGGGTAGCATCAGGCTTAAACGTGAAAAAAATAGGCATTTCAAGTTAATACACTGATCTACTCTATGAGTGATGAGGCCGAGGATATATTAAATGTTTCAATGTTGACCGAGGAAGAGAAACTTAACTACAGTTAAATACTGTTTTGAAACGCATTTTGTAGGGAGACACATTATATTTGAAAGAGCTAGGTTTAATATGCGCAAACTGGGGCAGGGTGAAACCGCCAACAGTTTTATCACAGCTGTTCACAAACTAGCAGAACATTGTCAGTTTGGCGCGCTCAGGGAAGAGCTGATCTGAGATCGGATTGTAGTGGGAATAAGAAATATCACTTTCTGAAAAGTTACAGTTGGATTCCCAGCTTACCTTGTCCAAAGCTGTAAACCAGGTTAGGCAGAGTGAGACAGTAAAAAGACAGCAGACGATGCTGTGCGACAGCAGCCCCCGGAAGAGCGAAGAGTGAGGAAATAAATGTATTTTCATACCTGAGCTAAAAAAAACAGAGGGAAACACAGAACAGAGACAGACTGGAGAAAACAATCTCAGACAGCACCAGTAGCTAGTTCAAGTGTTTGTCGCAGATGTGGGAAATCCCCTTTCCACAGATGGATGGATTGCCCAGCAAAGGATGCGGAATGCAGGAAATGTCACTGGAGAGGACACTTTTCAGCTGTCTGTGGATTAAAGCAAATGCATGAGGTCTCAGAGGAGGTACAGCAGGACAGCATCTTTCTGGGAGAAGTAAGGGGAAACAATGCTGGCTGGCATTCAAACAATAAATTCAATGGGGAGGTTGTGTCATTTAAACTATGTAATATTCATATGTGTAAACATACTAAATTATAATTGGCTGCATTTTACTGCGCTATGATTGGTTAAGACCACTCAAATGGTTAGGTCATGGTCAGTTTGATCCTGGTTGGCGATACGTGAACATGTCAGTTATAGCTAGCTAATAAAGAGCTACGTTAAGAAATATCCTGTAGTACTGCATTTTATTATTTATTTACTTTTTAAACTCTGTTTATTAAGTTTTACACACACACAGACAACACAAAGCAATATAAATAATATACTCAACTAGAAAAAAATAATAATAATAATAAAAAAAATAGCTTTAAAGATACCATACTTTAGACAAGTTAAACACACCAGGCAGAAGGCTACAAAGGTTAAAGGGCAATCTATAGTAAAGGGACAGAGCAAACACCTCACCATTGTTCCTGTAAACAGTCAAGGGCTTAGGGTGGAGAAATGCAACCACTCACAGACAGTCATGGCCACAGACCGACCATCCACTGGACCAAAAATAAAGTTTACAATGCTTTAAAATTAAAATAAATAAAAATAGAATGATTATTCATGTATGCGTGAACAAAATGTAAAAATAACTGGGAAAAACAAGCTCCCACTTCAGTCTCTGCCCGGGCAAGATGAACAAGGCATCCGAGGGCCACAATCGATAAGCACATGGACCTTAATGCCCCCCCCCCCCCCCCGCAAAAACACAGAGAGAAGCTACACCAACCCTTAAGTCACAGGGGGGTCAAATACAGACTTATTTTAGTTTTAATTGGAATGCCATCAGAGGATGGACTGTTTAAAGTAAGACCGGAATGGAGCCCAAGCCTCATTAAACAGTTTGGGGTTCCCACGTGAATTGAATTGAATTTTTTCTAGTTTCAGAGAGTACAACACATCTCTCACCCAATATTTATAAGATGGGGGAGCTGCCATCTTCCAATTCTGTAGTATTAGCCATCTAGCTAAAATAGTTGTATAAGCAACAGTGTCCGACTGGATTCTTGATAGGGGGGTACCTATGGGCAGTACTCCAAAAAGGGCTGTAAGGGGAGACGGATCTATAACAGTGTCATATATATCAGAGAAACATTTAAATATTAATTCCCAGAAACCTGACAGTTTATGACAGCCCCAAAACATATGCAACCGTGTGGCTGAATATTCTTCCAAGTTTGGCCCCCGATCAGTGGATACGGTGAACCACCTTGAATTGAATGAGGCAGTGTCTAGTGCTAAAAGAGGACGAGTGCACCCTGTGCAGCACAGATTCCCAGGTGTCTTCCCCAAGTTCTCCCCCAAATCCTTTTCCCATCAAGTCTTTAAAGGCACCAAAGAAGGGTTCTGTAAGTCATGAATGATTGCATGTACATCTGAAATTGCGCCCCTAGGAAGCTTGTTCAACTCCAAGATGCTCTCTATAGCTGTATTCACAGGCCTATGGGGAAATCCAGGTATGTTAGCTCTAGTCTGGAGATAGCGGAAAAAGTGGGATTGGGGGAGATTGAAGAGATTGTTTTCCTGAAACAAATTTGAATATTTCCTTGTCACTTTAACTCCCAAGTAGGTGAATTGATCCCTGACAATCCTAAACTGAGAACTTGTAAAAGAGCACTTTAAAGCAGCCTTGTTTACCGGAAAAAGCTCACTCTTGCCTAGATTCAGCTTGTACCCTGAGATTGATCCAAACTTTTTAAGAACAGATAGGGCACGTGGCAATGAGGTATCAGGGTTGGAGATAAACAAAAGGAGGTCGTCAGCATATAGCGAGACTTTCTGCTCCAAGCCCGCCCTGATTATACCTTGAATGGCATCATTAGAGCGTAGTGCAATGGCGAGAGGCTCGATTGCCAAAGCAAACAACAAGGGGGAGAGTGGACAACCCTGTCTGGATCCGCGGTGCAAGGGAAAATAGTCAGAGGACAAGTTATTAGTCCGTACCGAAGCCATGGGGGAAAAATAAAGAATCTTTATCCACGCAATGAATTTGGGGCCAAAGCCAAATCTATAAAGGGCAGCTATTGGGTAATCCCACTCAACGCGGTCAAGCGCTTTTTCGGCATCAAGTGAGACCACCACCTCCGGGTCCTCCGACGCTGGGGAGTACAGTATATTCATAAGGCACCTAATATTGAAAAATAAATGCCTATTTCTCACAAAGCCAGTCTGATCAGAGTGTATTACTTGGTGCAGCAAGCCTTCCATACGGATGGCTAAAAGCTTAGCTAGGATTTTGTAATCACAGTTTAAAAGCGAGATTGGGTGATAGGATCCACATTCCAGGGGGTCTTTGTTTTTCTTTAATAGTAATGAAATTGAAGCCTGATA
The DNA here is from genome assembly GCF_036934945.1 of Oncorhynchus masou masou. Lineage (NCBI taxonomy): Eukaryota > Metazoa > Chordata > Actinopteri > Salmoniformes > Salmonidae > Oncorhynchus > Oncorhynchus masou. Next base: position 7,139,896 of record NC_088215.1, on the reverse strand, counting down.
AAGACAAGGCGGAAGCTTTGAAGTACTAAGGCACTCTGCAAATAGTCGAGACAAGAATGGGCAAAGCAGACCAGAAAACATCCTCTAAAATTCAGTTGGAAAACCGTCCAGACACGGTGAATTACCACTTTTCATTGCGGACACTGCTGTTGCAATCTCCTCAGGCGTAAATTCTTCTTCTAGACAGTCATGGGAGTCTGTATCAATTTAAGGCATATTCAAGCCATTAAAGAAGGAATCAATCAGCAAAGGGTCTTGAGGGGATTTAGAGGTGTATAGCGCAGAGTAAAATTGTTTGAATTGATCATTGATCTCTTTATGTATAACTGTGGTGGCACCAGACGGGGTCCTTATTTGTGGGATTAAATGTGAGGCCTCAGATTTACGGATCTGATGTGCAAGGAGTTTACTGGCCTTGTCGCCTTGTTCATAGACTTTGTATCGAGCTCGCAAGAGTAACTGTTCAGCTTGCCTGGTAGAAAGCTCATCAAATTCAGATTGGAGTAGTTGGCGCTCTTTATGCAGATCAGGGGAAGGATCCGTAGCATACTTCTCATCCAATGTGGCTATGGACTCGCTCAGGTCCCGAAGTCGTTGAGAGCGAACTCTGTTTTGATTGGCTGTATAAGAAATCATTTGGCCACGTAGGTATGCTTTGAGAGACTCCCATACGGTAGAGCAGGACATACCTGGTGTTGAATTCGTTTCTAGGAATAAGGTGATTTCAGAAGAAATGAAATTGACAAACTCCTTATTTGAGAGTAAAATAAGGTTGAGACGCCATTGATAACACATAGGAGGTCGCTGGGGAAACTCTAGTTCAAGCACTAATGGTGAATGGTCAGAAATAACAATACTCTCATAAGTACACTGCCGAAGGTTAGGCAGAAGGTTTTTGTCCAAAAAGAAGTAATCAATCCGGGAGTATGTTTGATGAACATGAGAATAAAAGGAATACTGTCTATCTGTAGGATGTAGGAAACGCCAGGCCTCAAACATAGCAAATTTCTGAAGAAAGGATTGAATAAGTCGGGCACATTTAGATGGGCCTGTAATTGTTTGTGAGGACTTGTCAAGAACTGGGGACATTTTACAGTTGAAATCCCCTCCTAAAATCAATAAATGAGAATCTAAATTGGGAATAGCAGACAGAAAGGAAGAAATTAAACTTGTGTCATCCCAATTGGGAGCATAAACACTAGCCAAAACAAGAGGGGTAGAAAACAGTTTACCAGTTACTATGACGTATCGTCCCTTAGGATCAGCAATAACCTCAGAAGCTACAAAGGGAGTAGCTCTATCAACCAGAATAGCAGCACCTCTTGATTTACTATGAAAGTTCAAGTGGAACACTTGACCAACGCAGTCCCTACGCATCCTAAAATGCTCACCAGTCCTCAAGTGAGTCTCTTGTAGAAATGCAATATTTGCATTCAAACCCTTTAAGTGTGTCAACACCCTCTTACGCTTCACCGGGTTATTAACCCCTTTGGTGTTCCATGAAATGTACTTGATCGCATTATTTTGGCCCCTCTGGGCATTCCCGTTATTCAACCCTGTCATTAGAGCATAGAATGGAAAAGCAATGAGCGCCCAAAACCCCCAGAATAACTTGTCTCAGATTAATGTACGGTGGTAGATGTTTGGAAAAAGTACAGAAAAAAAAACTAAAAAGACAGAATGACAACATTACAACTGAACAATTCAACCTCCCCTCACCCCCTCCCAGACAATACCTCCCCAAACGAGGTACAAAGCCTAAATAGAACATGTTCTCTTCGCACAGTGTGCGGTCTTAAACCTAAACCCACAGTCCCGCTCTTTAAAGTCGCGTTTTGTTAGTGGATCAAGCAGCAAAAAGAAAGATTTTTATGTATTTAAAAAATAAAAAAAGGTGAATCCCTTGTGCAAACGGAATGACAAAAGCACCACTTGTAGATGTATATAATTATATTCCCAGTCTTATAACAGGCATTGAGAGAAAAAATAAATCAAATGTATAAAGGCTCTCAGCCAAAAACCTAATTTGAAGTAAGAAAATCGTAGTAAGACAATCAAAAATAATAGTAATTATAATAGTAGTCTAGTTGACACTGAGACAGCTTACAACCAATACCAAAAAACTATGTGTGCGCAACGTTGAACGTTTGCTGGGCATACAGCCTAGAAACACAGGAGTTAAGTAAAACCTTAATACAATTAAATTAAAATGACTGAATGCTTGTAAGGCACGCACACTAGATGATCAAAACATTAGATCAAATCAAATAAGCCTGAATGGGTTTGCCAACTATACAAGACTAGCCTGTTATATCTAAACATAATTGTACCACAGGTGGGTTACTTACTATCTACAGTTCACAAGCAACAGTTGCTGAACTGTGAGCATGTTCAAGGCTTCTTGATGTGACGTTGAATGTGAGCAATGGCCTCATCCGGAGACTCAAATGTGTAGTCTTTACCCTCATGAGATCATGAGCCATAAACGGGCCGGGAATAGCAGTCCATACTTCACACCTGGATGGTCCCGAAGTACTCGTTTGGCCTGTCCGAAAGCTGCGCGCTGCCTGGAAACAGTGGGGGAGTAGTCCTGGTAGATGGAGAAGCTCTGTCCTTGAAAGCTCAGAGTGGTATTGAGGGCTCGTCGGAGGATCTCCATCTTCTCATGAAAAAAGTGTACTTGAAGAATTATGTCACGGGGCCTCTGCCCATCCCGGGGCTTTGGGCGCAGCGACCGGTGGGCTCGATCAATCAGGGGCTTTTCATCTAAGGCAAGAACATCCTTCAGCAGCCCTGAAACGAAATCCGTGACGCGATGCATTTCCGCTGACTCTGGGACCGAAACAAGTCTCAGATTATTGCAGCGAGAGAATCCCTCTAAACTACACAGCTCTCCTTCACCTTTTTCAAATCCGCAGCTAGGCGTTTCACTTCAGCCTCCAGGGATGTAGTTAAGTCGGAGGCATTAGTAGCGGAGGTCTCCAGTGCTGCAATCGTTGTAGTGTGCGACGCAGTTGTTGTTTTGAGTGATGTGATTGCTGGCATAGTCTCGTTCCGCAGGATGGTTAGATCTGCTTTTAAAGTATCAGAAACCTCCTGTATTCGGGCCTCAATCGTAGCAACCACCTCCGTTTTCATTTCAACCATCTCAGAGCATAGTAGTTTGATGGCCTCGAGAATGTTCACTTCAGAGCCGCCAGGCCAAGCCGCACCCCCGGGTAAAGTGTGCGTCCCCGGGCCCTCAGACTCAGTAGAGTGCGGTGATGAGAGCGGGTCTTGTAGGCCGGGTTTTCTCAAAGTCATGCTTTTGGCCTTATGTTTGGTCGACATGCCGACATTCGGAAGCAAAGTAGTCTTGGTTTTTACGGAAAGGGATCACCAAATTAATATTTGAAAATCAATACGGTTCTGCTGCAAAATTCACATAAACTTTAAGAATACCACGTGAGCAAACGGAAAACACGTCAGTCGCACATGGCGTCCCTCCTATCCCCCCTGTATTTTATTATTATTTTGTCCAAAGTGTGCAAAACAAGACAAACCCCAACTAGGCTGTATAGCTATAGTAGCGATGGCCCTTTGCTCTCTACAAACAAAAAACTGTACGGGCCCAGTAATAAGATATTACCAGTGGTAGGGCACTTGGTAATTAGGCTGGAGAGTAAAGACAAAAGTGCCATCCAGCCTGTCTTCGTCATTGACTCTCTAGCCAGACCGTTGCTGGGGCTGCCAGCAATTGAAGCATTGCAACTCATTGAGAGAGTGAGTGAACTGGAGGACCGAGGTGAGGTTTTCAAAAAGAAATTCCCCAAAGTGTTTTCTGGTCTAGGAAGGATAGAAGGTGACTCCAAAATCCGCTTGAAAGAGGATGCTGTCCCCTATGCCCTTACCACCCCCCGCCGGGTGCCTATCCCTTCATTGGCCAGAGTAAAGGAAGAGTTGGGGAGGATGAAAGAAATTGAGGTAGTGTCTATAATAGAGAGTCCCACTGAATGGTGTGCAGGGATGGCAGTGGTCCCAAAAGCCAATGGGGACATAAGGATCTGTGTGGACATGACTAACTTGAATGATTCACTCTCCAGAGAGAGACACATCTTACCATCAGTGGAGCAATCACTGGCATGATGTAAGGCTCACAGCAGTTCTGACCAGGCTCCAGGAGACTGGCCTGACACTCAATGAAAAATGTACTTTTGCATAGTCAGAGGTCTTGTTCTTGGGACACAAAATCAGTGCAGCTGGAATAGAGCCGGACCCAGATCAGCATCATCACAGATATGCCCATCCCCCAGTTAGGACCTTCTTATGCATGCCCACATATGTGTGTAAGTTCCTCCCACAGTTTTCAGATATAACCAAACCCCTGAGAGACGTACTAGCCAAAGAGAATGACTGGTCAAGGGGTCACGTGCAACAGGTAGCATTTGACAAAATCAAAGGAGACCTGGCCTCACAGAGAGTGCTGGCCCAGTACCGTCCCCACGCTAAGACAAATGTATCAGCAAATGCATCATCCTTTGGGCTAGGGGCGGTCCTTACACAGATGCAGGACAACATGGAATGGCGTCCAATAGCATAATCTCCCAAAGCTTATCTGACACAGAGCAAAGGTATGCACAAGTGGAGAAGGAGGCGTTGGCTATCACATGGGCATGTGAAAGGCTCAGCCAATACCTTATTGGCCTGCAGTTTACAGCAGCAACTGACCACAAACGACTGTTGGCTCTGTTAGGGACAAAAGCACTGGACGACTTGCCTCCCAGAGTTCTGCGCTTCAGCCTCAGATTACTGGGGTTCACCTACAAGATGGTGTATGTGCCAGGGAAGGCACTGATCACAACAGATGCACTCTCCAGGGCCCCAATGAGAGGAGGAGCAATGTCTAGAGGGGGAGGTACAGGTGTCCATTAATGCAGTAAGGGAAAGTCGACCTGCATCTCAACAACGAGACCCCATCTGCTGACAGATAGTGCAGCAGTGCAAAAAGGGATGGCCCAGGCAGGAGGAACTGCCTCAGCTGCTGAAGCCCTATTGGGTGCACCAAAGTGACTTCCACTGTAATGGAGACCTTCTCATGAAAGGACAACGGAGAGTTATCCCAGAGACTCTACAACCAGAAAGGCACAAGGGACACATGGGGATAACCAAATGCAGACTGAGGGCTCAGCAGTCAGTGTGGTGGCTTGGTCTGAGTACTCAGATTGCCAAGCTGGTAGCCCATTGTGAGGTCTGTACAAAATGTCAACCTTGTCATCCGGAGCCAATGGCAACGGAGCTGCCAAAACGGCCTTGCAAAAGGATAAGGGCAGATATGTTCTATTGGAAAAATGACACTTATCTGCTAGTGGTAGATTACTACTCAATATACATTGAAATAGCAAAGACACCCATAACCACATCAGCTGGTGTTATCAATGGATTAAAGTCAATTTTTTTCCAGGCAAGGGGTCGCTGAGGTCCTGGTTACAGATAACGCTCTCCAGTTCTCTGCAAGCTCCTTTTCTGCTGTTGCCGCAGAGTATGACTTCACACGTGACCAGTAGCCCCTACCATGCACACAGTAATGGTGAGGCAGAGAGAGCTGTGAAAACAGTCAAGGGACTGCTGAAAAAGAACAAGGATCCATACAGGGCTCTGTTAGCTTACAGAGTTACACCACTGCATCATGGGCCGTCGCCTGCCGAGCTCCTGACGGGCAGGAGGCTGCGTTCCCCATTGCCTGTCTCGCCGGCTCAGCTTAAACCCTGATGGCCTAACAGAAAGGCCTTCGGTGAGAGGGACAAACGGCTGAAACAAACGCAAACTGGAGACTTTAAGTCGGAGACACCGTGCTAAGGAGAGGCCAGAGCTGACCGGAGGTCAACGCGTGTGGATTACAAACTCAAAGACACCATCAATAGTGCTGAGGAAAGCGGGTGCCCCACGCTCCTATGTGGTGGACACAGGCTCAGAAGAGGTACGAAGGAACAAAAACACACCTCAGAGCTCTTCCAGATCTACAGGCCACACAGACCTACCAGCCACACAGACCTTCCAGCCGCACAGACCGAGGCCACAGAAAATGCACAAAAAGAGGGTGAAGGAGAGAGAATGCTCACAGAGCCACAATGTGAAGGGCCTCCCGGGTGGGGCAGTGATCTAAGGTGCTGCATCGCAGTGCTAGCTGTGCCACCAGAGACTCTGGGTTCGTGCCCAGGCTCTGTCGCAGCCGGCCGCAACCGGGAGGTCCATGGGGCGACGCACAATAGGCCCAGCGTTGTCCGGATTAGGGAGGGTTTGGCCGGTAGAGATATCCTTGTCTCATCGCGCACTAGCGACTCCTGTGGCAGGCCGGGCGCAGTGCGCGCTGACCAGGTCGCTAGGTGCACGGTGTTTCCTCCGACACATTGGTGCGGCTGGCTTCCGGGTTGGATGCGTGCTGTGTTAAGAAGCAGTGCGGCTTGGTTGGGTTGTGTTTCGGAGGACGCATGGCCCTCGACTTCGTCTCTCCCGAGCCCCTACGGGAGTTGTAGCGATAGTAACTACTAACAATTGGATACCACGAAATTGGGGAGAATTATTTTTTTTTAAAGGCATGTGAAGCGCTGAAAGACTATGTTACATGAAGAGAAAACATACTGTGGGGGACCATACCCAGCAAAAAGAGACTGTTGTACCTAAGTTAATGTTCATACTGTGTGATTTAATGCTTTCATACTGTTTTTATGGTGGGAAGTAGCATGTTCGAGAATAATACTGGTTTCCAAATTGCATTTCAGTTATGCTTCAGTGGTTATGCATGTTGAGTTCTTGTTCATGGGAGAGGGGAAGATGTAGTAGGATGTCCCTTGGGGGTATCCATACCTAGGTATGACATGCGAGGGTTAGGTTAGTAAACATGCGGGAGCTAGAACCTCATTGTCGTGCGTCCTTATTTTTTAGATAATACTACAGATGTGGATAGACATGGGGGAGCTTTACAAGTCCTTATAGAGACCTGGGTTTGAATTCCAAGCACATATACTGTAAGCCAGTTCCTGGAAGGCCTGAGTCTCTTTCTTCTACCCATCATTAGAGAGACCTTTTGAGTGTCTTCCAATGCCATTAGAGAGCACAGCGGCACAGACCATGTGTGTGCGAGGGAGCGTGCATGTGTGCTTGCCTACCTGCGTTCATAGTGTGTTTGTGTGTGCGCATTTGTGCCAACCTGACTGACTGCCTTCATATTGTGTGTGCGCGTGTGTCTCTAAAGGTGAGGATGGGAGTGTGTAATGAGGACATCAAAAGCTAATGAGGCGAGCGCCGCCGCCGCATAATTGGCATAATCCCTGGATTTAGTGTTTCAATTAACAAACACAGAAGGACAACGACACAGCCCCAATGCCTGTTCAAGTGTCTCATAATGCAGCGTGGGCTCTCTCACCTCTCAGCGCAATGAAAGGACACTTGGTCTTCAGCATGATGACAAGAATCCCTTCTGGTCCATTACAGTTATTAACACAGGAGTTTGTGGTGCGGAGAGATACTACCGAAGCTAGAGCCGAGGCTTTTGTTTGAGGGGTGAACGACTTAAAATGGCTGGGTTGAGCTGAGGCAACTCGGCAATTGACCTTTAAAGGCCCGAATGTACTCTGACTCTTCTATAAACTAGCTCTCTCTCTCTAAACCAAAACATTGAATTCTGTGGCTAGCCACCTCATCCCCCTGCCCGACTTACTTAATAAAAAGAGCAGACAAGCCAGTTGCTAAGTAACCACCTCTGGGTTTTCCCTTGATGGCCAGTCTCTGTCCTCATTCACAAAAACATCCTCTATTAGAGAGAGTCAAAACATGAACACGTTTAGATCCTTTTTCATGGTCCTTTACCTTACCAAAACCAATCATTGTCAGGTTGTATAATAGTCGTATAAGGATGTTTTGTGAGCATATTTTAAGTAACCAGAACAATACATCTTTATCTGGTGGAAATCTGGTGATCTGACTAGATCAAATGATCAAATGTGACATATTTAACTTTAGCTTTTCATCCTGTACTGAAAAATACATATTTAACTGGTTGTAACACAGACCAGTTGGTTGTACTCTGATTATATGATAATGTCTTCTCAACCAGTCAATAATCATGTGCCAAATTTGGTCTGTTGGATTCTACTCATTAAAGAGTGCTTTGCTGGCGCCAAGTATGGGCGCCAAATCCAGCTAATTGAACCTGCACATACTTTGTGTAAATTTTTTGATTAGCCTTCTCTCAGTAATACATCCAAACTTGCAACCCCACCCACCAGTAACTCGATCTTCCTAGTTGTCCTGGGAGAAGGGGAATTATCTCCAGCCCATGTGTATGTGTGGATATGAGTAAGGCTGGAGCCGATGTGATAACATGCTTAGCTCACATAATTCTACATGACAGCCTGTAACTTACTCCTGCGTGGTCCCTGCAGTTGGCCCAAAACATTAGATGCCACGTATCTGATGCAGATCAGGCCTCTCCGTGACAGAACAGAGTTGAGCGACTGAAGTTCCCCCTAAACTTCTGAGTGACACAGCCGTCTGTCGCCCTGGCGAATGGATGTTTTGATGTTCTGGTTTAGCATCAAAGCGTAGGGCGATACTCCTAGCCCTCTGCAATCGCTGTGATCGTATTCTGTGGGTCAGCTTTTACTTGTGCTTAGCACGGATCCCCAGGGGTTAACACATTGGTCCTGGCAAAGTGAATGGGATGCCTCGATAGGCTGCGTGTGAGTTTCAAGTTAGTGGAGGCTAAAAATAAAGAATTGCATGCATCTATCTATTTGCAGACTAATGTAAGATATAGCCTTCTATTCCTAACATGATGAGTAGATTGGATAGTCATAAACTAGGCTAATAATATAACTAACTCACTGTTCACAAAAAGATACCGTTCTGCTTTTCTTTTCCTTTATTTGCACACGTCCAGAGCTCGGCTAGATGGCCATTTGTACGAGAATCCAAAAAAAATGGCCATTTATAAACATTTCATGCAATTCTACGACACTTTCGTCTCCATAACTGGAGACTAGCAGAATCTTTAATGCCACCAAAATCGAAAGGCTACTCTGACAAACTCAGATCAATAAAGACGTCTTGAATGCAACCATCTAATCGAGGCCTCTGAAAAGCGGAGGCACTACAGTGTTGCCAACTCCTCAGTACGGAAAGTAGCTATTGGCTGTCCTAAAAGTCGCTAGAAGTCGCTAAATGACGTCATCGCCTAATTTGCCATGTGCTTGTAATTGTGATGGAAGCTGTAAGAGAGAGGAATAACGTTGCGGGTGAGACAAAAAGTGAGTAAAAAAACACCCTAAATATGTTTAGAACACACACAGCGAATAAGAACCAGATATTTGAGGCCATACTCCTCCTTCAGCACTTTATGGACCCATTGTTAATTCCAGTCATAACAGAGGCATTGTCAGTCCCTATCCCCAGGAGTTTCTATTTAAGATAACACTGAGGAAAGCCACAACAGCACGGGGCTATAGTTTTGGCATCTCCTCTCTCCAACTCAACAAGCCCCAGAAATGTTGATACAAATGTCTGCTTGGTGTCACTAAAGTACCTTATCACAACCCCCAGGTACTTAGAAACACTTACATCCTTGGACTCATCGAGGAGGAGGCTGAAACGCTGCTCATCCATATCTGCAACCAGAAACCCCCCCCCCCCCCAGAAAGTATGGTGCTATAACACCATTAATCATTTCTGTGCATTTTGAAGTGGCTAGCAGCAGTGGAGTCTGAGAAAGCAGCTCTACATGCTTCTTTCTCCAATGTGATCACATGCCAGCATAGAACAGTGTTCAGCGACAGCTAAATGCCATTGTGGCCTCAGCCTTTTTTGCAGTCAATTTTTTAAACCATAACTGGCAGCTTGTTTTGGGGGGAACTGTTATAAGGCTTTGTCTTTTGAGTATGTTTTTGAGTTGACGTGTTTTTTATATCACTAAGTTTGGCGTAGAAGTCAGCCTTACAATACAGGCAGTATGCCCATGTATCATCTCCAATAAACGACTTCAACCAACCTTTGAATTCAGGGGTTGATTCCCACTCCTTTCTGTATTTTTGAGTGTACAGTTTAGACTGAGACATGATGAGTTAGCCAGCTAGATGTTTAGCTTATGTCACAGAGAGGCACACACAGTGGACAAGGTGAGTAAGTGACTTAGGCTGTGTGAGTCAAATGCAGTGATTTATTTTTGTGCAGTGATTTATTTTGGAGAAAGAACATTTTACATTTACATCCCACCCTGAATGTAAGCCAGGGCGGGATCAGCCAGCAGCGGCTTCCCACACGCGCAATTCATTTACAGTCTGGACGTGGAGGGGTGAACATCTCCTGCTCTGACTGCAGCTGGGAGGGACTGTTGCGCGAGGACTGGGCCGTCTGCGAGTGCACCAGAAAAAGTTGCTAGATTTGTCGCTAGTCGATTTAAAAAAAGAAAATGTCGCTAGAGGGGTCTGAATACTTGCTAAATATAGCGACAAAGTTGCTAAATTGGCAACACTGGAGACACAGGCTATGACGTTCAACTAGCCTAGGGGAAGAAATTATTGTCCTTACAGGAACAGGGACCCAATGAATAAGACAGTGAATATGCGCACTCACCGGGGATATGGCCGATGGTCTCCGCTATGGAGTGCCAATAAAATATGCTACTGTTCGCTCAATGGCCTATTGTGAGTTGAGAATTTTGATAGCCTAATTGCACTGACAGCCGCAAATCAACAATCTGATATGGTGCGCCGCCTGCCCAATTTCGCGCTTCTCAACTGTAGGTTATGCCCTTGGCATTGTGATTTAAAACAATCCACAGCCATTTTAAAAAAAAGAAGCGAATCATCCTTTGTGGCTCAATCATGCACTCTGTGGTGTAGTGTTTTGAAGGAATGTATTTATTTTTGTATACACAGGAGTAATTATATCATTTTGGCAAGTTGAATTAAAAGTACTTCCTATTGGATGCGCCATTTATGGATGCCCAACATAACCTATGCTAACACAAAATCAGACACGGTCAATCAACATGGTGCAGATAGATAAGTGTTTTATGTAAACTCAGCGCAAACCTTCAGATGAAAGGGGTGCGGCGAAATGTTGATCCGTGTGGATTAACAACTACAGAATGCTCGTTCATCGGTACCAATATGCAAGTAGTTTAAAGGTAGTCCAGGTAAAAAGCATCAAAATCATTTTATCTGTTTTTTATGAAGTTAGCATCTTTACATTTGTGGAAGACTCGTGAAACAGTTTTTGGTAAACACATTGGTCTAGACTTTTGGTAAACACATTGGTCTATTACGCCATTTTTATTTCCGAAGTGTTGTGCATCTATTATGAAATATAGCTATTTTCCCGATGATTTAGTAACTTCTATGATGTTCAGTGTATTGATGAGAAACATTGCCTGAAGTGCTACTATCTGAACCTCCAGCTGACTGTGTTTTCATGTCTCCTACAGCGGAGAACTGCACTTACTTCAAACACTTCACTCCTGGGGATGAGTCTGAGATTTTTGAAGTCAAAACCCAGAAAGGTAAGGTTTATGTTGATGGCTAACACACCATGATTATGGTTTTGTAACTTTCATGTACACTGAGTGTACAAAACATTAGGAACATCTTCCTATTATTGTGTTGCACCCCCTTTCGACCTCAGAACAACTTCAATTCGTCGGGACATGGGCTCTTACAAGGCATCGAAAGCGTTCCACGGTGATACTGGCTCATGGTGACACAGTTGTGTTAAGTTGGCCGATGTCCTTTGGGTGGTGGACCATTCTTGATACACATGGGAAACTGTTGAGTGTGAAAGACTCTGCAGCATTGCAGTTCTTGACACACTCAAATCAGTGTGCCTGGCACCTACTACCATACCCCGTTCAAATGGCACACATATACAATTTATGTCTCACTTGTCTCATGGCTTAAAAATCCTTCTTTAAACTGTCTCCTCCCCTTTATCTACACTGATTGAAGTGATAAGGGACCACAGCTTTCACCTGGATTCCCCTGTTCAGCCTATGTCATGGAAAGAGCAGATGTTCCTAATATTTTGTACACTTGGTTTATACACTATATATACAAAAGTATGTGGACACGCCTTCAAATGAGTGAATTTGACTATTTCAACCACACCCGTTGCAGACAGGTGTATAAAAGCAAGCACACAGCCATGCAATCGCCATAGACAAACTTTGGCAGTAGAATGGCCTTACTGAAGAGCTCAGTGACCTTCAACGTGGCACCGTCATAGGATGCCACCTTTACAACAAGTCAGTTCGTAAAATTTCTGCCCTGCTAGAGCTGCCCCGGTCAACTGTAAGTGCTGTTATTGTGAAGTGGAAACGTCTAGGAGCAACAATGGCTCAGCCTCAAAGTGGTAGGCCACACAAGCTCACAGAACGGGGCCGCCGACTGCTGAAGAGAGTGGCGCATAAAAATCATCTCTCCGCGGTTGCAACACTCACTACTGAGTTGCAAACTGCCTCTGGAAGAAACATTAACATAAGAACTGTTTGTCGGGATCTTCATGAAATGGGTTTCCATGGCTGAGCAGCCACACATAAGCCTAAGATTACCATGCGCAATGCCAAGTATCGGTTGGAGTGGTGTAAAGCATGTCGCCATTGGACTCTGAAGCAGTGGAAACCTGTCTCTGGAGTGATGAATCACGCTTCACCATCTGGCAAGTCCGATGGAAGAATCTGGGGGTGCCGGATGCCAGGAGAACGCTACCTGCCCCAATGCATAGTCCCAACTGTAAAGTTTGGTGGAGGAGGAATAATGGTCTGGGGATGTTTTTCATGGTTTGGCTAGGCCCCTTAGTTCCAGTGAAGGGAAATTGTAACGCTACAGCATTCAATGGCATTCTAGACAATTTTGTGCTTCCAACTTTGTGGCAACAGTTTAGGAAAGGCCCTTTCTTGTTTCAGCATGATAATGCTCCCTGTGCACAAAGCAAATTCCATACAGAACCCCCATCGAACACCTTTGGGATGAATTGGAATGAGCCAGGCAGTGATCCAGGCCTAATCGCCCAACATCAATGCCCGACCTCACTAATGCTCTTGTGGCTGAATGGAAGCAAGTCCCCACAGCTATGTTCCAACATCTAGTGGAAAGTCTTCCCAGAACAGTGGATGTTGTTATTGCAGGAAAGGGGGGACCAACTCCATTTTAATGCCCATGATTTTGGAATGAGATGAGCAGGTGTCCACATACTTTTGGTCATGTAGTGTGTCTTCAAGAACAGAAGAAGAACAGAAGAAGTGTATGTCCTTCTGACAGAATGTTTCATAAGGGAATATTCAAAGGGAACAGTCATAAAAAAATAGCTAACTCTGGATATGAAACATGGGTGGTGAATAATACAAGCCAAATTGGATACATCTCAACTCAAACAGTCCAAGGCAGGGCTGCTTTCATGGACAAATGTTAACAAAAAACAAACGTACAAAGAACCAGACTTACTGCTTCATAACCAATGGTGATTTGGTCATTCTTAGGATTTGGCCATCAGCCTTGAATTTATTTCAACACAAGCAGAAACATTTAAGTATATTAAGTTTTGGTAGGCGCAAGGGTTGCGGCAAAGTCAACTGAGTGGATATAAGCTCCGGCAAGTAGCGTGATGGAACCCCATGTGACAGAGCGAATCCCTGTCACCGCCAATTCCCTTCTCTCCTGGATATTGTCCTTCTCCCATCTCCCCACTAGCCCCCTTGGTGACCCTGCCAGTACTGCGCACATGCTTGGCCCATTAGACACATGTACTCTCACATATGACAGGACTTCCATGTGATGCACGTAAGGGCGCCAAGCACATGCAGGGTCTTGTCAGACCCAACCAGTAGGGTGTAAATCATAATAGATTTACACACACACACACAGCTATGTTTTACTATACTTGTGAGGACTTTTTGTGGACCAACAATTGATTCCCATTAAAAATCCTATTTTCCCTAACCCCTAAATGAACCTTAATCCTAACCCTAACCTCAACCCTAATCCCTGAACCTATCCCTAACCCTATTTCTAACCCTAAAACCTAAGCCTAAAATAGCCTTTTTACAAGTGTAGACCGGCAAAATGTCCTCACTTCTCTGAATTTTAGTTGGTTTACTATTCTTGTGAGGACTTTTGGTACTCAAGTAATAGTAAAACATCCACACACACACCCTTTAAGCCCACTCTGCTCCTTTGAGACCCCTCTTTCAAAGTCACTGAGATCTCTTCATCTAGCCATGGTACCCAAAATAATGGGCAACTGGGCATTTATATGCATAACCCCTAAGCATGGTGGGATGTTTTAATTGCTTAATTAACTCATGAACCACACCTGTGTGGAAGCACCTGCTTTATATCCTTCATTTACACAAGTGTTTCCTTTATTTTGGCAGTTACCTGTATATTGGTTTATTCTCTTCAAGAACAAAATGTGTTTGTCTTTGATGTCCTTTTGACAGAATGTTTCATACGAGAAGATTCAAAGGGAGAGTCATAAAAACAAATAAGCAACATGGGATATGAAACATGGATGGTGAATAGTACAAGCCAAATTGATACATCTCAACTCCATGCTAGGCGCATGGCAGGGCTGCCCATTGTCTCCTTCTAAGTTTTAGGAACAAACGCTAACAAAGACCAAAGCACAAAAATCCAGACATACCCCTTCATTCTAAGCCTTACCCACATAATCAGTGGTGCCTTGGGGCTGGATGCAGTCAATGCAGTCGGAAGATTGCCTTTACTTTCCTAACGCGCAGTAGCGCAGCTCTTCAGCGCTTCGGGTTGAATGGGGCCCTTGGTCTTTGTTAGCATTTGTCCATCAGCCTTGGTTTCAACACAAGCCGAAACATTGAAGTATATGGACTTTTCCCAGTATACCAAGGGACGCGGCCAAATTAACTGAATGGATAGCCAGCTAGCACATTTGGTTCCTAGGAAATTGTGGAAACGTACATTTTTGGTTTCCCAATGGTTCTGCGAACGAAGCCATATGTTTCCTGACCAGTAGAACTGAACATGTTTTAAACATTCTGAAAACTAAATGATAATTTAGCATGTTCTGGGAATGTTTGTTTTTAGGTGGCAGGGAGGTTCTGAGAACGTTTTACTATGGTTCCCTGGAAGTTTTCCTGGGAGGTTTTTATTTTTAGTTCTGAGAACTGAAATCATGTTATTTGGTGTTTTTTGAATAACTCCCGTAAAACTTTCCCTGAATGTTTCAAGAACATGGAAATCTTGCTTAGGCATTAATCATGCAAAATACATGCATTTTTTATTATGGCATGGCGTCAGTGAGATTCAAACCTGTGATCTTCTGTTCTCTATCCATGGAATTAGTCCACTGCGTCACCAGGACGGAGCAAGCATGCCATGTTTGTTTTTTTACTCAGCTGTTTACAACGCTGTTCATTTTAGTCTATTCAAACAGACCCCATTTCAAAGGAAACAAGCACTCATTAACATCAGGTGTGGCCAATTAGTTGGCACGGACAACACACTTGAACACACTTAGCAAGATAGAGAGGATAGAGAGAGTTTTGTCGACGCTGAGAACAGAATGTATGTTTAAAAAAACAACATTCTTAGAACATTCTTTGAACGACTGTTGTCACTATACCAGTATTGTGATACTACGATACCAGATTTTCCATGGCAAAAAAGAAAGCACAACGCAGACTCAACTCTATGGTCCTTTAAAACCTACTTTTGTTAAGTATGATGTGCTATAGCCTGGAAAATAAGCAAATGTGACTCTGGGTGACAACACAAGACTTCTTGCATCCAACATTAGGAATGTTTCTCTCAAGAAATGTAATCCGCTTCATAATTTGTTTCCTTTTCTTCCGTACTTCTTCGTATCGCGATACTGGTATTTGAGAACACTACTTTGAACGTTACTAATGTTTTCTTGACTTGCAGAAATTGTTATGCTGAAGTATTGAAATTCCCATCAAAAAACATATGGTTCTCAGAATGTTATGTGTTAGCTGAGTATATGATCTGGCAGGTAGCATCAATGGAACACCATGTGACAGAGCTAATTCCGCTCAACGCCCATTCCCTTCTCACTTGGATATTTTCCTTCCCCCATCTTTCCACTAGCCCCCTCTGTGACCCTGCCAGTACTGTGCACATTTGGCCCATTCAACGTATGTACTCTCACATATGACAGGACTGCTAAGCACATGCAGGGCCTTGTCAGACCCAATCAGTAGGGTGTAAATTAGAATATATTTACGCACACACACACACTTGTTCTTATAGTTTATGATGTCTGTCAGTTTCTAACATGGTTTATGGGGACCCACCGTTTCCATGGTCCTATAAATGAAATTAACACATCACATGTTTTCATTTTATATGTAGAAGAAACAGTGGGGCAAAAGGGTATTTAGTCAGCCACCAATTGTGCAAGTTCTCCCACTTAAAAATATGAGGCCTGTAATTTTCATCATAGGTACACTTCAACTATGACAGACAAAATGAGGGGAAAAAATCCAGAAAATCACATTGTAGGATTTTTTATTAATTTATTTGCAAATTATGGTGGAAAATAAGTATTTGGTCACTTACAAACAAGCAGGATTTCTGGCTCTCACAGACCTGTAACTTATTCTTTAAGAGGCTCCCTCTGTTCTCCACTAGTTACCTGTATTAATGGCACCTGTTTGAACTTGTTATCAGTATAAAAGACGACACCTGTCCACGACCTCAAACAGTCACACTCCAAACTCCACTATGGCCAAGACCAAAGAGCTGTCAAAGGACACCAGAAACAAAATTGCAGACCTGCACCAGGCTGGGAAGACTGAATCTGCAATAGGTAAGCAGCTTGGTTTGAAGAAATCAACTGTGGGAGCAATTATTAGGAAATGGAAGACATACAAGTCCACTGATAATCTCCCTCGATCTGGAGCTCCATGCGAGATCTCACCCCGTGGGGTCAAAATGATCACAAGAACGGTGAGCAAAAATCCCAGAACCACACGGGGGGACCTAGTGAATGACCTGCAGAGAGCTGGGACCAAAGTAACAAAGCCTACCATCAGTAACACACTACGCCGCCAGGGACACAAATCCTGCAGTGCCAGACGTGTCCCCCTGCTTAAGCCAGTACATATCCAGGCCCGTCTGAAGTTTGCTAGAGAGCATTTGGATGATCCAGAAGAAGATTGGGAGAATGTCATATGGTCAGATGAAACCAAAATATAACTTTTTGGTAAAAACTCAACTCGTCGTGTTTGGAGGACAAAGAATGCTGAGTTGCATCCAAAGAACACCATACCTACTGTGAAGCATGGGGGTGGAAACATCATGCTTTGGGGCTGTTTTTCTGCAAAGGGACCTGGACGACTGATCCATGTAAAGGAAAGAATGAATGGGGCCATGTATTGTGAGATTTTGAGTGAAAACCTCCTTCCATCAGCAAGGGCTTTGAAGATGAAACGTGGCTGGGTCTTTCAGCATGACAATGATCCCAAACACACCGCCCTGGCAACGAAGGAGTGGCTTTGTAAGAAGCATTTCAAGGTCCTGGAGTGGCCTAGCCAGTCTCCAGATCTCAACCCCATAGAAAATCTTTCGAGGGGAGTTGAAAGTCCGTGTTGCCCAGCAACAGCCCCAAAACATCACTGCTCTAGAGGAGATCTGCATGGAGGAATGGGCCAAAATACCAGCAACAGTGTGTGAAAACCTTGTGAAGACTTACAGAAAACGTTTGACCCCTGTTATTGCCAACAAAGAGTATATAACAAAGTATTGAGATAAACTTTTGTTATTGACCAAATACTTATTTTCCACTATAATTTGCAAATAAATTCATTAAAAATCCTACAATGTGATTTTCTGGATTTTTCTCATTTTGTCTGTCATAGTTGAAGTGAACCTATGATGAAAATTACAGGCCTCTCTCATCTTTTTAAGTGGGAGAACTTGCACAATTGGTGGCTGACTAAATACTTTTTTGCCCCACTGTACATCTAACTTCAGATGTGTATATCGGATCATATTGAAATAATATACCTGTAAATTCACAGGCTTGTAAAGACATAGTTTATAAGAACATACATTATAAGTACATTGTGTATATGAGTAGATATAAGAAGAATTGTAATAGATTTTTTCTCAAATGAGCAATAGGAAGCAGTAGACTGTCTCAGTGTAATTGCCTCTTGTGCCTCTGAACAAGAATTGCTGGTGTAAGACTGGCTACTGCAAATCTGTGATGTAATATTTTCAATCTTTTTTGTTAAGAAACGTAAAGACAGTTCACATAGATCAGGAGATACGAGCATGTCACTGTTTTGACGTCCAGGTGACCATGACAAAATCTTTTGACTTTCTGAGGACGTCCTAACGACTCATTTTTGTTTGCAGGGGTCACTAGGGAGGTGATTTCTCACAGTCAAAGTCCTGCAATAAGAGCTATGATGCCAATATTTGTGTAAACACTTCCGAATTGTAATCTGTGGGTGTCACTGAGTAGGCTGATGCACCATTTCATGGGGGCACACACTATAGGTAAAGCTATATGAATGTTCAATACGTACAATAGGCTGACTAGTGAGGTGATTTCACACAGTTAAAGAGCCACTGAACACGCCGATCGGCACGTGTTTTTTTTCTGTCGCTCATTAGAAAAATTGGATTTCAGTCTTGGTGGTTTGTTTTCTGACTAATTACACGTTTGGTTAATGTTTGTCCCCCGTGAGACACTGTAGATGCGGAAGCCTACTTCACTTCCTAAAAATCCCCAGAAGAAATCTATAATTAATTTTAACGTTTTTGCCAAGGATGTTTTAGTTGTGCAATTTTATATCTGACTAACACGGAACCCGAACCGACTGCGCTCATGCGCCATCGTGCATAAATTTATTTTGTCCCCCCACACCAAACGCGATCACGACACGCAGGTTAAAATATCAAAACAAACTCTGAACCATGTATATTAATTTGGGGACAAAATAGCTTGCACTTACTAGCTAATTTGTCCTATTTAGCTATTTTGATGTTGCTAGCTAATTTGTCCTGGGATATAAACATTGAGTTACTTTACCTGAAATGCACAAGGTCCTCTACTCCACCAATTAATCCACACATAAATCGGTCAACCGGATCGTTTATAGTCATCTCTACTCCTTCCAGTTTTTTTCTTCTCTTGACTTTATATTGCGATTGGCAACTTTCATAAATTACGTGCATTACTGCCACTGACCTCGTTCGTCTTTCAGTCACCCACGTGGGTATAACCAATGAGGAGACACGTGGGTACCTGCTTCTATAAACCAACGAGGAGATGGGAGAGGCAGGACTTGCAGCGTGATCTGCGTCAGGAATGGAACTGACTTCTATTTTAGCCCTTGGCAACGCAGATGTTCGTTAGCGCGCGCTAGCAGTGTGGGTGCAATAATTGAATAATATAGAGTTCTACATTTATTTTGCAACGCTCAGGCATGCGATGCGAGTGGTGTCGTCAGCCTGTAAGGTGTTTGGGGCAGTATTTCTCAAGTAAAAAAATGCACGACGTAATGTCTTTTGTAAACAAAGTCGGAGCTGCTGGGCAGGTCTGTCTCACTGTCTATGCTATTGGATAGAGAGCAATCACCGAAGCGGTTCACTCCATGTTAGTGGGCAAATGGACATCGTCAAATCAAAACCCAACCTTCTACCTGTTGTGATGCACGGATGTTCCAAACTCTGTTTTAGACCAGACCAAAAATGATCATATTTACACTTTGCAGTACATTTTGACTTTAAAATAACTGTTTCTCATACTGATACCACGTAGGCCGTTTTCAAAGGCATTTGTTGCTTTTTAAAGGAAGTCGCTCTTTAAAGTCCCGCAATAAGCATGGTTTGAGAACTAACAACATGGTGTTTGTTGAATCGCACATCTGTTTAAAGCAACAAGCAGAGTGTGGCTGCAGCATTTCAGAGGGAGAAGGATGCAGTGTACTGCGGGATGAGCTGTGGGCTCTCTTATTGCAGGACTTTGACTGTGAGAAATCACCTTCCCAGTCAATCTATTGTGTGTATTGGAAATTCATATCGCAATGTACAGCCTTACCCCATTTCATGGGTGCACACTTCATGGGTATCAGCCTAGTGAGTAACAACCACAGATTACAATTCCAAAGATGATACACAAATATTAGCATCATAGCTCTTATTTCAGGACTTTGACTGTGAGAAATCACCTCCCCAGTCAATCTATTGTGCATATTGAACATTCATAATGGACTGTAAAGTCCTGCAATAATAGCTAAGACGCTAATATGTGTGTAAACTCTATGGAATTGTAATCTATGGGTGTCACTGAGTGAGCTGATACCTATAGAGTGTACACCCATGATATGGGGGTAACACTGTACATTCCAATATTAATATTTAAAACACACAAAAGGTTGACTGTTGAGGTAATTTGTCAAAGTCCTGCAATAAAAGCTATGCCACTAATATTTTAAATAAAATTGTATTTGTCACATGCAAATAGTCTGGATAGCCATTTGATTAGCTGTTCAGGAGTCTTATGGCTTGGGGGTAGAAGATGTTAAGAAGCCTTTTGGATCTAGACTTGGTACTCCGGCACCGCTTGCTGTGCGGTAGCAGAGAGGAGAGTCTATAACTAGGGTGGCTGGAGTCTTTGACAATTTTTAGGGCCTTCCTCTGGCACTGTCTGGTATAGAGGTCCTGGATGGCAGGAAGCTTGGCCCCAGTGATGTACTGGGCA